>NW_026867029.1:0-64492 GCF_026571515.1 Ruditapes philippinarum
GTGAACTTGTAAACTGCAGCGTGTAATAAGGTGACACAATATTTAAATTCATATGATATAAATATATCTTTTGTGGTTCAATCGTAGAAGAAAATTGAAAATATATTAGGCACACGCTGTATAAATGTCTCGTTATTCAGCTTCAAATTTATAACTGTAGCTTATAACCGTCAATAATTGGAAGAGGCTCATAAACGGTTGATAATGGTATCCCCGAAAAAAAAAGAACACTTTATATATTTATATATACAGTATATGTATAATGGTCATATTTTAGATTCAGTTTTCCTTGAAACAAACTAAAAAACTGGATGACGTGTGAAAAAAGTTTTATTTCAGATAGTCATTTGAGTTGAGAGTTGAAATTTACATTTTCTGTTACTTTGTACTTGTCTTGGCAGAATATTAAGAACTCATATGTGCGATTCTGTCTGTGTTTATTCCGGGATGTGTATTTAAAATAATTATGACAATAGTCTGTACTCAAACAAAATAATGGATAGCGGTTGTGTTTCAAGGATATTATGTACGAAAGAAAATATAGTTATTTGTTTTCATTATAACACATATTAGTGAAAAGTAGAATAAACAGTCCACTTAGTGCATCAAAACACTCAAACACAAATAAGAATTGTATATTTATAAAGCTTGAATAAATTAAGTGTTTCACAACAGCTTGTTGTTTTTCAAAACCCAACGTTTCAAACAATAATATGTTACAAATATTAAGAGGATTTTTTTTGTTTGAGTGAAATATGGAATATATTTTCACGAAACATGATAAAATGCCACATATTTTCACGAGCCGGGACGGCCCAGTTTCATATTTATATTTCATTTTTATTTTTAAAAAATATGAAATATATTTGACTGATATAGCACCATATTTCATGGGTAAAATAAAAAAAAACAATTATTATATTGATTAAGGGATCGCACAACGTGCAACAAAGGCATAGTATGTAAATTTAATATTCGTTTGATTTCTACACAATTATTCTGTAAATGTATTAAGTTAAATTGTATTGTTTTTATGCATCCAATCACAACATTTTCATATTTGATGACTCAGTCACATTCTTAGTATGGCAATTAGTACAATTAATGTCTTGATTTTCTGTAAAAACGATAATCATGGTATGTTCTTAGATAGAGTGGAGTGTAATTAACGTATTCTTATACTAGTGTGTATATGTTGTAGACCGTTGGTTATTTAGCTGTCACAACATTTCGCTCCGTTTTGTAGATGCCCATTCCGTCCGATTTCGGCCTGTTTCCTATTAAACAAATAACAGTGTAACAATATTGCAATGTTTTACACGTTACATACTTTGTTTATTGTAGCCCGTCTTTCTCATTTCGTATTGTAAGTTTACTGTAAGAAGATCTTCATTTGTCTTTTACAGAATATTTTATCTTTTTAAAGTGGTATAAAACTACCAAAGAACTGAAAACATAACAATTGCATGTTTTGGAATGGATAGATCCCTCAAAAGCACACAATTATAAACAAGTGAAACTCGCAGACTATGTGAATTAAGTCTGTTCTAATAGCTATTTAGAATTGTTCTACACATGTCACATTTCTTACACCGGCCAGATTCTTACATAACATACGAGTTATATTCT
This sequence comes from Ruditapes philippinarum, assembly GCF_026571515.1. Lineage (NCBI taxonomy): Eukaryota > Metazoa > Mollusca > Bivalvia > Venerida > Veneridae > Ruditapes > Ruditapes philippinarum. The sequence continues at coordinate 1,630 of NW_026867029.1, forward strand.
AGAAACTTAAATATACAAGTAGGTTTGTTTATATTTTACCCTCGAAATCTGGCCATGAATTCTGCAAACAGAGTTTTGAACAATAAACAGTATATTCAGATATAAACAATATTTTTCTGTTATTTCTTAATTATGCATGTGCAATAAATTACAGATATTTTAAAACAGTATATCAATTTCGGCCACCATCCAGTCTTATACATGACAACACATAGAATAACAGCAACATTTTGCTTGATTTTTTACACACGCTGTATAATTAAATGCAATTATAAAATATTTACACATTTTACTTATTATTATATCAATTTTGCAGGATAAATCTTTTCTTTTGTTTGCATACTTAGAATATTATCAGATGATTATATTTGAGTATAGATCCCGCTTATATGTGTCGGATTCAGAAGTGTTTAATTCTAAGTATCATATATTGAGAAAAAAACAATCTTCAAATGTGATGTTTAGTTTTTGAATATTTTTAAAACAAGCAATGTATATTTTCTACTTTGCCTATGGTGAGGCGAAACGATATCTTGTCGATACCATAACATAATAACCCTGTAAGGGCCAGTCAAAATTTTGTTTCGAAAAAGTCCTATCATTTTATATTCTGACTCATTGAATTTGAATTGTTTTTTACAATGTTCCTAGTGTGCTTTTACGAAATTCATGTGTACATGCATCTGTATAAAACCAAACTTGTGTTATCATAATTGTATTGAGATAGTATAAGCAATATTTGTAATTGTGTGTTTGAATAAAAATGAATGAAAAAGGTTTAAATCTTTCATTATTACCGTTATCAATCACAATTATTAAACGTCTGTCCGTTATATGTATATTTATTGCACACTATAGGTTAATTATTTTAAGAGGCCGATAAGAATAACCGTTTGCAAGAGAAACGTATGTGCTATCCGTGCAAACAGATACACGAAAATGTGAATATATTATGCTACATAACAGAAAGATACAGAGTAAAATCAACAAGGAGACAAATTAACATAACTGAATATTAAAAATGTTCCGCAATTCTTTCATGTAGTAAATGCAAGTACATATGTCTAATACTTGAATTTTGAAAACGATAAAATGTTACCAATCGATCACACCAATATTAAATACACTAATTGTTTCACATGGAATAAGATAGTACAATGATCTTCTATAGGTACTCATCAATAAATAATGTAATTTACGTTAAGAGCTTTGTTGAGAATTCAATAAGTCCTACGCATAAACCCAAGATTTCCAGTTTTCCCCCAAAATTTCCTATCTCTGGTCAGTGATGAGCATTTAATTATAATTACACGGCTTGTCACTGTATTACTGATAGCAGCACCCTTGAATGTTTTATGATCCTATCATGTTTCAAGAAGGGAACATTTTAGATGTAACGAATAAAATAATTTTAAAATGCGTTCCAGAATAAAAAAGGAAATTCCAGATGTCCTTTTTCCGGGGGTCTACCTAAAGGCACTTTTTTAGCAACAAATTTACATGCAGCAAGAGAGATAGAGTGTTGGCAGACTTAGGGGAATAATTCTCCTATCTTTTAAACCTCAAACGCATTGTACCTGTCCGTTTGCAGACGATATCCCTTTATCTTTTTTTCGAACGATAATGTTGGAAATCGTTGTTCGGTGTTAATTGATGAACACATATACGCATACATAGAAGAATGTATTTCTTATACTTTTAAAAGGATAAGTAATACCGTCATTAATGCAGTTCATTCTCCGTAATTAGTATAGTGCGGGCATATGGACTAATACTGTTCAATTAAATGAATATACATGATACATTTTTCATCGCATTCCTCGTACGTTAGTATGATCTTTGCCTTTGATTGTTATTTATTGAGATGAAAATGTTGCATGATATATGGTTTACCCCTGTTTTATTGAAGAGGATGTGATCAACGACAAAATGGATAGTAATAATATAACTCAAACATTTGTTTTATTTTTGTGACAATTCGTTACTTTATTTAACATTTTCCATCATACATCATATTGTTACAATGAAAATATGTAGTAAGTAAACAACAAAAGTAAGAAGAAAATAGTTAAAAGCTATCTAAAACTGATATTGATATTATATTTTTTTAAGCTAGTAGTTACATATTATTGTCAATCAGCTATCTATTTATATAAAATACTTATCCATTTACCTAAAGTTTAATCATTATAAACATCAATTATCACCTTTTTTAGAAAAAAATACTTGCGCAAAAATATAATATCTATTTAGATAATTAAATAATAATGATAACAAAAAAAAAAAATAATAATAATAATAATGATGATGACATTAAAATGAGAAAAAATTAGTCAGTTATTTTTAGAATAATGATATAATGTCATACTATTTTTCTCATTTTACTACAGTAACTATGCTTAGAAGTCTTAAAATAAATATCAGAAAACATATTGCGTTCTAACAATATAATTGTTATATTTACCGGGATGTGTTTCCAAATTACCCATTTATACAGTATGGGCATCGATAAATTATTTGAAGTGACAAATATCTGAAAGATAAGCTCCTTTTCTTTTTAAGTTTTAACAAAATGAACAGGTAATTTACTCGTAAAATACATGTAAAGCATTTAATAAAGAATTTAATGATAGGAAGATTTTTACTTTTTTAATTATTCATAAATAAACAAACAAATAAATAAAGGGATGAATAAATAAGTAAATATAAGTAAATACATAAATAACAATATGAATACTAGTAAATAAATAAATGAATAAATATAAATGCATAAATAAATTAATAATAAATAAATAAATAAAATGAATTAATAAAGATAAAATAAGATAAATTATGTTAGTGATGTAATATAAAGTGAATTGAAATGTGATAAAAACATCAAATGGTTAAAATGTAATAAAAATGCGGTATATCATTATCAATAATATATGAGATGGTGTGATTTTTGTGTCATGAAAATCTATTGTTTTAATGATGAGTAAATATCATAATTATATAACCCGGTTCAGAAAGAAGACAGATCTCACTCAACCAACGTTTTATTTCAAACGATTTTATGGTAATATGACACATCTTCAACTGTTAATAATTTTGAAATAATATTCAAGATTATGCAGACATTTAACAGATAACTGTATGTTCCAAAAGTGATTATTCAATGTTCTAAAATATCTTTACTCAAAGAGGTTGCTAAACTAATAAGCTTTCATTCTAGGCTAATCGTACAATCTCTTTAGTTGTAAAATAATGTCCATTTTACTGACAGTCGATTTCACATTAATCATTTTCGCTAGAAGTCAATAAATACACTGACCTAAGAAATGCTAGCACTAATAGTCCATTCATTACGCATTACGCTGAAATAATGAAAGTTAAACGTTAAGTTGATTTATTACACAAATTGTGAGAAGTTCTACACTATCTTCAGGTATTTCATTAAAAAGAATAAATGCGTTTTAAAAATGATATAATAAGATATACATTTCTAACTTTATGATAACTATTATGTAACACAAGTTAAAATTAAATAAAAAAAACGGATACATAACTGAAAATGAAACTAAACTATTAATTTTATCTAACAACGAAAGTATCTTAAAAATGCTCGGCCGTTTTAAACCAGGTTGCTTTGTTTATATATACAATGTTAGTCCTGTTCAATGATATGTTTTCATAGATCATTTTTCATGTTGTCTGTGTGTTTTTCTGTGTTTAATTATTTTTTTCAAAGAAAAAAGAAATCATTTAACTTGCAATAAAATATATGCATAGCATAGAAAGAGATTAAAGTTTCATTTTTTGTCATAAAATTGCATGCATTGTTACTGAAACAAACACAAAAAAGACAAAGTTGGTATTACTGAACATTCATCAAATGTAATAGAAATAACAAATAAATTATTTATGGAGAATTCTGATCTCATATCTAATTTCCTAAATGATATCGAAAATCAGAAACAAAAAAAAAAAATCAATTTGAACATTGAAACATATCAAACATATAAAGAAAAGATATTTATGAAAGAAAGATATTGGATTTTAAAAGCTAGTATCAAAATTGTAAAAAGGTTGAAGGCACAATATGTCCCATAATATATCACAAAGTTGTTCTATATGGACAATGAGTGAGTACTATTTTTTATGAAACGGTAACAAGATACCAAACCTAAATAAAACTAACAGCACAACATTTTTGAGGCATGACGTGCCTTTAAGTATTTAATACCAAAGATTATGAACAAACAGAAGTTTATGGCACAATATGTCTCAGAAATTCATACTTATCAAATATTGTAATATTGCGCAATATTATATTACACAAAACTCAAAGCACTGATAAGACATATTTATACATTTCCCGGAATTATATTTTAGCAAAATCAAATGATAAGTTTAATTCTTTGAAAAAAAATCTGTAGTTGAAACATGATGAATTGAGAATATCAAAATCACTTCAGCAACTTCAATGATTATGCCAGATGTCCTCATTGCACTTTCAAAAAGTGTTCGCGTTTGTTCCGATGCATCACTTGTTTTTTATCCGTATTTCATGGTTACTCCTTATTTGACGCCTTTTTATGTTAATATCCAGTATCATCTTATTGATTTGTTTAATGTCAAACCACTTTAGAAATTTTCTTTCTTCTTAAATCTGAAAAATAAAATGAACAATTTCATTGCATTTTTCCTCATCATATTCTTTGCTTTCTTTAATATAATAATATAAGTCATACATTTATTCAAAAGTTTTAAACGATCAAATTGCTTGACACAAATGAAACACATGACTGTATGTATTTTTTTGGAAACTTGTCACTCACTTTAGGACTGACACAAAATGTGTATGTATCACATACTCAATCTGAAATATTCATTTTTTTACCTCTGATTTGTGTGTGAAATACATGTGACATACATTTTAAGCATAACGGGGTTTTCAAGTAGATATAATTTTATCTATTTGATTTATTGCAAGGATTAATAATAGATTTAGAATGTTATTTTTTATTCGGACAAATTGGAACCAGTCAAAACATCAATAAAGGATCATTATATGCAAGACAAACAAACATTAACAATAAATATCATATGGATATATTAGAAATAATCTATAAAGTCTTATAACATGCTTAAAGTTATTATGTTTGTTTAAGTTTTAAAATTGTTTGTGTATAGTGCAATAAATGTAAAATTGTAATAATAATAAGGTTAGAGCAATTGAAATACAACAATTTGAATTATCGTTACGATTTTTTATTAAAATGCATGGCACACATTTGCATGTCAATGCAAGAGAGGTGCCTAAACTGAAACAATATTTAAGAACCTTAATTAAATTCTTATGAAATAAAGGTAATAATTCTGTGATGTTAATACAAATACAAAGAGGGAAATGTTATAATCAATGTATACAAAACTATATAAATACCTGATTAATTAACGAATTCCCAAGCACAACTCAATAACCTCCTTGAAGTTTCAATAGCCATTTTTCATTGTAATGTTTTGCTTATTAATTCGAATCGTCACTGTGATTCATTGTTATATTACGTTGTGTTAGTACACACACTTATACATTTTACATAACACATATGTTCTATTCCTTGAGAATATGAAACAGTCTGGGCTGCTACAAATCGCAGTTGTTGAGAGGTCATACTTCGGTTAAATCTGCCATTACATAAATGCTGAATCTGTTCGGAACATGAAAATACCAAAAGCACAATCGTATAATAGAAGATTTTTTAATCTTAAATATAGTTGGAATAATTAGACATAATTCTTATCGTTAATTTAGCACAAAAAACGTGTTTATTTTATCAAGATTAATTATGAATTATAATTATGACATAGTATAACAACTTTCCTTGTCTAGAAAAATACATAAATAAAATCATGTTAAGGTTAACGCATTTTTATCGAAATACCGGTATTGTGCTCGTTTCATGGAAAAACTGATAAATTGAATTCTTGTATTTTTCAAAACTCTTAACGTACATAACATAATTTATTGATGAGTACCTGTATAACTTTATTCAATGTCTTGAAATATGCTGGAAATAATATTGTATTTAATATGATATTTAAAAATATATATGTAATGTTGAGCGTTATCATGTTACATTGCAATAGTGTGCACGTCTTTTGGTAATATATTATGGTTTTCAAAATTCGAGTATTAGTCATATGTACCTGCATCTACTACATAAAATTATGGCATGTTTTTATTTTTGAATCATATTAAGTTTTGCATTCGTTGATTATGCTCTGTATCATTCTGTTTAGCATAACAACCGCATATTATATTCACATTTTCGTTTATCTGTTTGCACGAACAGCAGACATATACATTTCTCTAACAAACCTTTTTTTCTTATCATATCGGCTTCTTGTGCAAAAATTTCATCAAATTGTGTGTAATAAATATAATGGTTTTAGCCTATCTTTAAGTTAAAGACTGTGTGGTGGAGGAAAGTAATATACTGTTTTAAAATGTTTTTAATTAATTGCACAATGCATAAGTAAGAAATACAAGCAAAATATTGTTAATATCAGAAAATACTATTTATTGTTTAAAAAATCTGTTTGGAGAATTCATGGTCAAATTTCGAAGGTATAAATATAAACAAACCTACTTGTATATTTAAGTTTCCAGAAAAATGTAGAATCTGACCGGTGTGAGAAAGTGACATATTTAGAACAGTTCTACATAGCTATGAGGACAGACTTAATTTACATAGTCTGCGAGTTTCACATTTTGTATAGTTTTGTGCTTTTAAGGGATCTATCCATTCCAAAACATTACAGAAAAGCAAGCAGTCTTTATGTTTACAGTTTTAAGGTGTTTTTTGTACTACTTTAGAAATATAAAAAAATCAGTTAAAGACAAAAAAAAAGATCTTCTAACAATAAATGTACATTAAGAAATAGGTAAGACGGGCTACAACAAACAATGTATGTACAATGTTAAACATTGCAATATTGTTACACTGTTTTTGTATGTTCGATATCTATTTGTACAATAGGAAACAGGCGGGCATCTAAATAACAGAGTAATATGTTGTGACAGCTTAATAACCAACGTCTATAAAATGTATTATAAATAAATAACTAGTATAAGAATACGCTAAGTTAACTCATTCTCTGATTGACATATAAAGAATGTGGCTGTATCATCAAATATTAAAATGTCGTAATTTGAATGCATACAAACAATAAAAGTTTAACTTCATACATTTACAAAATAATTGAATGTGTAGAAATTAAAATGAATCTTTTATTTACATACCCCGCCTTTGAAGCACGTTGCTCGATCTCTTTATCAATATTATTATTGGAAAAGCAACAAGCTGTTGTGAAACATTTATTTATTCAAGCTTTATAAATATACAATTCCTAATTGTGTTTTTGTTTCTTTTCAATTAGTACTTTGTCAATATAAAGCACTATTTATTCTGTGACAGGAGATGAAAATAACATAAATGTCCAATTTATATTATTTCAGGATTTTGATAGTCAGTTACATTTGTAATGATAATATAATAAATTGAAACTTAATTATTTACGGTTATAAGATAGTTTTATCCCAATAGTTTATCAAAATGTAAGATAAGAAATCTAGAAACAAGAATTTTATGTACGTTTTTTCAAAGATAAACATATTACTAAAAATTCGTTTTTACATTTGTTATTAAGGCAAGTGTTTTAATTTAGGATTGATATAAGGACCCTTGGAATACAACTATTTTTGATGAATTATGTTAAATGAATAATGTTTGCTTACTTTACATGGTGCTAGCTACCGTTATAAATTCAACGCTAAATAATCGAACGTTTATTAGTCGCCGGTAGAAACCGGCGACTATATTTGTAACAGTTTAATATTATATCTATGGTAGGAGAAGCCCTTAAAATCTGAATATAAAAGCAAATCAATTACTGAACAATTAAGGACCACAATTATTTTTCATAATCTTAAAAATTCAAAAATAAAGTAACATTGGTAAATGAAATGAAATATACAAATATTGACATCTTAAAAAGCCACATTACAATTTTCATAAAATGAATTAATAACGTATCCCTATGGACCAGTCATTGAATTTAGGGATACTTTTACTTATTTTCTAAGTGACAAGCGTTGCTATTTTATGATTGATAAATCATGAATGATATTTGAAATGACACATTTAAATTATTTGGTTGTTTATATCTTATGAGACCTATTATATTTCATTATTTTATCTAATTATAAACAGATTCTCCCTGTTCTATTGTAAGAATCACGTGACTACAGGTTGTATGTCAGTGTTATAGAATCTATTAATAGTAACAGATTGCTGATAAGACATATGATTAGTTGGAAAACGGTATGGCGTCTGATTAGATGCATATGTATAAATAATTACAAAGTTATCTTTCATTAATCAGTTTCATATTTTATATCACTAGAAAGATCTGTATACAATGTACTCATAATATTTGCACATTAAAGAATTAAATAAGTTTTCAAAACCTTTTCATTTTTTTTTTTTTTTTTTGGTAAAGGGTTAAACTTGGCCCTTTTTGTCAACGTTCAATAGTTTAGTTTAGGTTGAACATCACAAAATAGATTTATGCGAAAGAGGCACATTTATTGAAATAAATAGTGGTAATCGTCGTCTTCGTTATATTCCGTCGATTTCCGTCGCGCAGGTTACCAAAACGGTATGACGGATGAATTAGATACATAATAAAGAAAACTAATAAAATATCTTTTTGTTAATATTTTATCGAACTGAAAGGCAATTAAACGTTTACTATATCGTATGTAACGACAGGAATATTGATTTCAACTAAATCATTTATTTTTTCGATAGCGCAAAAAAAAATTATGCAGATACCACTTTTACGGTAGAATTGCATTGTTTCATGCAATAATTAATATATATATATATATTCAAATATTCGATGACCGTTGATTATTTGGCGGTAATTATCGGATTCTGAACTATAATAAACGGATTTCGGTGTCTGGTATATGTATAAGGTAGAATTACAAGTAGAATTACATGAATATCACTCGCCTTACAAAATTAAAAATCAAAATTATGAAATAAAAAAAATGCTAGAAATGAAACACACAACTTATGTTTCATATAGTTAACAGAAAATAATAAAAAAAATAGTTTTATGAAAACTGCAAAAGGGATTTTCAAAGATTGGGACTTGGCCTACTAGGTCACAACTTCGTCCTACTTACCACCTGTAGGCCATCGAGCAATATTAATTGATTTAATATCGAGATCTATACTATCAATAAAATCTTTAGCATAAATCATAATAAGTTACGTAAACTAACGAAACACCTCCCGAAAATTAATGAGTCTCAGGGCAATATTAGGTCAATATTGCCAGACAATACTTGCTTATTTAATAATCATAGCAGTTCCTTGACAATATTGCTAAGCAAGTTTGCTTTATATATGATGTTTTAATGTGAATAAACAGTTACTCAACATATTGTTCCTCTTTTCTTTATACTTGAACCATTGAACTGATATTTTCTTATATTTATGATAATACAGTCATTTTCTATCCGGCGACTTGATGCTTTAGCATCAAAATCTCTACTTGTTTAGTTTGTACCTGGTATATTCTCAAGTTTCTTCTACGATTGCACCACAAATGTCTGTAAGTACGGTGTCACGTTATTACAGGCTGCAGTATACGACTTAATATCTAACTAATTTTGACATCCGTTCTACAATAAAATAAAGACATTTATCATATTTACATGTTTCACACGCTATAATGTGCTAAATGTCATTCCAACATTGAAATGTATATGTTTTATTATGTATATTTTGCTAACACCCGTAGTTTTTCAAATAACCTGCTTATCATCCGGTCAGATTTATGGTTTCTAAATTAACGTGCAAGTACAGAAGACGATGTTGAAGTTCGGGTCAAATACAGTCAATGCCTTATTTACACCAGGTCAAAAGAAAAAAAAATTGTACATGAAAAACGATTATGAAACAGTCAGATTAAAGTATTTGACAATAGTGTCTATGACTGGTATCATTGTAAAACGCCGTGATATTTACAAACGTCCTAATGCTCCGTTTCAACAATATATTGCATGTTATTCATTACATGTACACCAAACAATATCGCAAAACAACGATCCTACGTGAGAAGTTGGCATTTTAATAGTTTAAATACCGTACACGAGCGGTTTGTACTCTTAGAAATGATAAAATTCATTGAATGTGAATAAAGAAACATAATGCATCCTTTGAATGTTTAGTAACTTTTAAAATTCAGGACTCATTAATCTTATTTGTATATAGATATATCTTATAAAATATATTTTAAAATATTTATAAAAGTTCTCAAAAGCTTGTGGATTTTATTCGCAAATCTTCCTCTGATGAATTACTGAAACTGCACTAATTGAGGCAATATCTCGTTTTGCTATCATAATTCAAGCCATTTTGACCTTCTCTTGACCCTAGTTTATACCATACAGCCTATCACTATACTACCACTTTTCTTTCGACGATACTTTTCACAAGTATATTTGTTTGAATATAATTGAATAGTCACATTAAAAGCAAAAGCTTTTATTTTGATTTTGTTGATAAAAATATCAATATTTCTATTCATTTATATCGTTTTTATTTCAAATAACAAAATATTCGTGCTATATGATTTATACATTATATACACATTGAAAGTTCAACAAAGTATTTTATCTTCGACACTATTATTGACGCGTTTCGCTTAATGCAGTAGACAGCAAATAAAACGCTAGTAACGTTATTGGTACTAATTTTTTAATTTTGTGACCCCCAATCATCGGGGGCACTCCTGACCATAGAGGCATTATTTGCATAATTTTTAGTGGTTTTGAGCGGCTGTAAAAAGTCTTCCCGTATATTTAATCAAAGATATATATTCGAACATTGAAGACCGTCCAGCAAAATAGTATTGCTGTGAGTGCACGTGTTTGGTACTTTAAAGTCTTCTTAGTTTTGTTTTCCTAGTCGGATGGTTCCAATATACCTCACTTAAATAATGTTGAACCACCCTTAGTATAAGTTGCCTTCTTTCTAGCTTTTTATTTTATGTTAATATGCAGCCTTCATAACCTTACATCCCATCAAAATTCAATTTTATTCAGTTCCCGCCCATCCATTGTTTTCTCCTTTAGGGCACACGCACTGTTTACCTGGGACCATAATTTTATGCCGCTTTTCGCGGAAGTGCGCTTACTTCTCCTCTTGAATGTTCTATGATAAAAGGGGGATGTAAGGTTATGAAGGCTGCATAACATAGATTTAAACTACCAAAGACGTGCACTCAAAACAATAGTTGTTGATGCGTTTATTAAAGGTCGCCGGAAAGCCCATATGGGCGACCGTACACTCAAGTCGGGCCATTCTAGAGCGTCCCGTTGAGATTTTTCGTCGATTTTTCCCAGCTTTTATTGGTGGAGGAAGACCCCAGGTGCCCCTCCAGGCATTATTTCAGGCACGAGGGGCACCTGGGTGGACCCACCGACCTAACGTTAGCCAGCTGGATGGCTTCCTCACATGAAAGCTTTCAACCAGAGTGAGGATTGAACCTACAGCGGTGAGGGACCTATAATCTCAAGTCTGCGACCTTAACCACTCGGCCACGGATGCCCCAACAATAATGCCGTGCTGGAGATCTTAAATAATACATTAATTGATACGTCACACATCGTAGGTTTTAGGCTAAGTTAGAACCTACGATGTGTGTCATATTAATTAATGTACTATAAATAATACCCAACACTGGACGGAGAAATGGCATTATCCCTCAATATTTAAAGGCTAGGCTGCAGAGGATTTAAATGTTTAAAAATGCATTATTATCATCAAATCCAGAATAACGACGAAATTTAGAACATGAAGGTGAAGAAATACTTTACTTAATATTTTTGCAACAAGCTTTGCGGATCTCACGGCGTATAATCGATGTATAGAAAATCTTTGTTATATATATTTGTTTGAACGGTAAGTACTTTTTGATCAGTTACATCGTAAAAGAGAAAACTGGTAAAAACGGACGTTTTTTTTTTCTCACCCTTTCTATTGTTATATTGAATTATACAAGTGTGCACACCATTTAATAATAATGTAAACCACCATTATATCATTGCCTTTCTTTTTTGTCATTTAGAAATGTTTCTTATAAATTGGATATAATTTTTTATTCGTACATTTATAATGTATATGATTTACCAACACAAATTTCGAGTAATATGAGAGTCAAGATAATAATCATTGCTGAATTCCGATTGAAAGTTTTACAGAGCACACATGTAGAGTTTCAAAAAGTCTGTAGAATGTTTATTATTATAAATATTTACATAATTAAGCAAACTATAATTTAATTTTGCAAAATCATACACAAACTATAAATTTGAAGTAAATAAAGACTTGAAGCATAACGTATATAAACACCTTGAGAGTTGTTTTTCGTTTGTGTGTTTATTTTTTTATTTTTTATTTTTTATTTATTTTTTTTTTTTTTGCTTTCCTTCTTCTTCTTTATTAAGAGGGAGTGGGGTCATGTTAGATTAGCAGTGGACACGTTTATTGTTGTGGAAACCTGGACATGTTGCCCACAAAGATCACACATAAAGATAAGTCAGAAAGGGGTTATCATACCTTTAAACCAGGAACTTATAACTTACATTGCGAAACAGTGAAAAACACTCATTGGTTATAGCATAAGATGAGCACATTTTTCATTTAATCACTGAAAGTCCGTGCGGTAATTTGGCACCATAGTAGAGGTTATCTCTAGGGTAATTATCAATACTCCCGTTATTTGTGTTATAAACTCGATTTAACGGTATGGCAATAATACATGCGGATAAAGGTCATTTGAAAGATTTCTTTTTATTTGGAGGGGGGGGGGAGAACGGGGAAAGTGGGTAGACTTTTGTGGGGTTTTTTTATTTATTTATTTACTATTTACATGTACAAAGTTTTTTTTAATAACTTTCATTGATGCTTTATCTTCATTTGTTTAACAATTTTTCATACATTTATAAATATTGTCAGGTTTTTATTTCGGCAGTGTTCATAATAGTTATCTGATATCTCATACAGCCTACCTTAAAGACTTAAACTTGAATTACAGATTAGGAACAAGAATAAGTCATTTTGTGTGATTCACTCAAGTAGTTTTATAGTACTACCGTCAAAGTTTGTTATGATATATTTTGACACAGTGATTGTTATTTATAATAACAAATTTCCAAAGATTGTCATTATATTAATTATTTTGTGTATGTAATAATCATGACCTATTAAATGTCTGATCACAGTGATATATTCAATAAGTAAATAAGGTATGTAAACGCTGTATTCACGTAAAAACTATCATTCCGCTCCTTACACTTGTAAAATCATTAATTAAAATAACGATAAGGCATTCAAGCTGCTTTAATTATTGTAATGAAAGTAATACTTAATACCAGAGCCTGCAAGAATATACATTAATGCTCAAAATGTACAATTATCTTCCATATCATGTAACGCCAAATTGATATGTTTAAAAAGGATATAAAATACTTATTACATGTAACGAATGTCATTTCATATTGGGACAAAAGGATGTGCTTTACAAAACAGGACCACTTCTAATTACCTTAGGAATGATTTACTATTGATTTGCTGATAATGTAAATCAGTCAATGACCTGCAATGTTATACTAAGTTACAATAATCATTAATGTTTAAGCATGCATAATGTTATTAGCGTAATGCGATTTTTGTATCTGTCTGAAGTCAACGGGATCGTGATTTATACATAATGAGTATGGAATATACAGTTATAATCAAAATTACACAGAAATACTTGAAGATATTTTGAAAAAGTAATGTACGTGTAGACATTTATTAAAAAAACTATTAGAAAAAAATTAACCTAAGAAAAGCTTATTAGTGATTTTCATATATTGATAATAAGTTAATACGCAATACGCGTATAAAAAATACAAAAAACACACCAAAAAACATGACATAACGCATACTAAAACGTGTATATTGATCTTAAATTGATAACGAGCCCTCTTACATATTAAACCATGATAATTCTTTTATGAAGAAATATAATAGAAATAATTATATAAGAATGAATCACTCTTTCACATATTATGTTTATGAATGATATTTAAATAGAAATTGGAAATAAAAAAGATCTGCAGCTAACATTTATTTCTAGACTCCCTATATAGAAAGACGTAACCATCAGACATCCTGCTGACTTATGATACGTCGTTTATGTAAAATCTACATGTATATTTCACTTGTTTGCCTTTTCACATTACTAATTTCTTTTGTTAAGAGATATTTTGGTTATATTCATTATTATTTTTGATAACTGTTGTATCAAGGCGTTATTTTTTGGTTAGTTTTATTACTTATCTTTTCTATTACATTTAAATATATTGGGTGTACTACAACTTTTCTTAATTGAAAAAATAATTTCATTTTTTTACATAGAATCGTTGATCTATATTTATATTTTAATGTCGTTGCCGTTACCGCTTAAACGGTAATATTTGAATATATTCATTTCGTTTCAAAGACGAAATTAATAGAATGTGTTGTTTTGATTTATTTACTCCATTTAAGATTAAATGACGTTCTTATTCTTTAAGCAATATACAATGGATAGGTACTTTTTGGCTTATACCTCGTTTTGTATACATTTATGAAGTATATTATGCTTAAGGAAAACTAACATAAACAGTCAGTCGATGCATTCATACTTTTCAACAAGTGCTATATAAATATATATTTCTTCACATAAATTGTTCGTAAGCTGATTTACGTACGGTGACAAAAAGTGACATGTGTGTGTATGTTTTATTTATCTCATGCAGACGAGATACTATGTCGTGGACACGTGTTACTAAGTCGTGCGCATAAAATAATAAGTGGTGCGAAAGAGATACTATGTCGTATCCAAGAGTTACTAAGTCGTGGCCACGAATAACTAAATAAAATAAACCAGGGCTAATTTCTTCTCAAGTAATGGTATGGAAAAGGTTAACAGGTCATTAGTGCGTACGACTACATAAAGATCAATCCTATAACATGATGTTTCTAACAAAGGGAAAAACTTAGAAGATATTAAAATCTGATTTATTGGTCTTGGATAATGACCTGTTCTTATGATACTTAATACATGTACAATGTTTAAAGTGGATATCTTAAGTAGTGTAGTAGATTAACGTTGCATTTAAAATTTTAACCAGACTTTTTTTAAGGTTACAACCTTCATAATTATATAATTTTATCTGATTGGATAATTATTTTGTTTGCACAGCATAATTATCTCGTAAGCACAGCTTTGTAGCTCGTGGCCACTACTTATTATCTCGTGGGCACCACTTAATTATCTCTAGCGCACAAAAAAGTAATTGATTGCCACGACATAGTATCTCGTGCGCACGACTTAGTATCTCGTGGCCACGACATAGTATTTCTTGAGCACATGTCGACTTTTTCACATCTACATATATTCGTAAAAAACGT
Source organism: Ruditapes philippinarum (assembly GCF_026571515.1). NCBI lineage: Eukaryota > Metazoa > Mollusca > Bivalvia > Venerida > Veneridae > Ruditapes > Ruditapes philippinarum. The sequence continues at coordinate 17,196 of NW_026867029.1, forward strand.
TATAAACCTTACATTTAATTACTTCAGTCGAGACAAAGTCAGTTACTTAGATATAATCTGCATTAGATTGTTTCCGTAAATTAATTTCATCAGAAAAAAAGATAAATTTTACAAGTGACAGAATATCTAATAAACTGTCAGAATATTCAATGTCTAAATTATATTTGAGATCTTTTTTTCATCTGAACATAGCATATCATCGTATTACAAACCTCTCATTCATGCGTATCCTGGGCACAAGTGAAGTTTTGAGCAATACGTTTTGTATTTATAAATTCACGGTGTATGGATATATATTACAGTTTGTAGCACTCTTATATTTTGAAATGCGTAACTCGTTGTTTCTTGTATGCTTGCGTGTGTGCGCACGTGCGCGTGGGCGTTTGAGATTATTTATACTCGCCAGAGCCCAAATTTTAAATGCTTCTCCTGGTTCTTTTACGTGCCAAGTGTTTAAGCTCTCATACACGGGACCTCGATTTTAAGTCTAATCCGAGAGACTGATTAGTAACTTTAGTGGACCAGCCCGGAAATCGAACCCACAATGTCGAGATTACAAGTCTCGCGTTTTATCCCACTAAAGTCTGACTTTTATTGTTTGCTCGTTGGTGTCCGTGATTATCTGCTATTAACGCTATTATCGGGAACGTCTGTCAAACAATTATACGTGTATGTTGGATCAACGGCTTGTTAAACGGGTTGTTTTGTTTCACGGTTACAGTTCTGTTTGTATATCCAATGTCTTTAATGAATGTTAAAACGGCGAAATATACATGTATTTCTTCAGCTACTTCTTGCAGAGAGTCCATTAGCAATTTTATGTCTTTAGACGTATCGTTTAATTTGCAGATGGATGCCTCAATATCTTTGCGCGATACTGCATGTTGCTTGCATGGCTGATTACAATCTTGACAGTTTTTATCGCTCGCGAATGAATGACCTTACAGTCTAGCATGATTTAACTATGAAAAGAAAAGAAAATGTACTCTAGACAAAATTTATCATAAAATTGTTTAACTGTTCCTACTAAAAGAAATATAAATCTAGTGGGTTTTTTTTAAAGTATCAGTAAATCTTTAACATTTTAATTGATTACATAAATGAGGCTAGGGCACTTTAAACAGAAATATATGCAAATATAGTTAAGAATTTTACTTTGAAATAAATTGAAAATTGTTTGTCTATACTTTATACGGTATGTCTATACGTTATAGCTCGATTTGAGTGAAAAGCGTTCAAACGCTTTTCATTTTGTGTCATTATTTACAATTTGAATAATTATTCTGGAAAGACAAAGTGAGCGAATGATCTAAAATTTTGCACAAACATTTAGTGCTCTAAACCTAAATCAAATGGTACATTTTCAAAAAGCATATTTTCAGTCCCATCATGTCAAAAACCCTCAGTGGAGTCCGTTTAACAATTATTGATCTTACTAACAATGTGGTATAAAAAATTTATCATTTTAGAAAATCTAAAAAAATATTAATAGAAAAGAGGTCTACTTATCTGTGGTTCTTTTTTTATTTAATGTTTGTATAAGCTGCTATTTTATCTCAAAGCGACTGAGTAAATATTTTTTTTTTAAATAGATCTTCAGAGTGCCGTAAAATCTAATCTAGACATATACGCATAAATACATAACCCCTGCAATAAGTATTTCTTAAAGGTCCAAAATGCATCAGTCATGCTACCATTTTTAATTAAAAAAGAATGTTTAGTTTTTGGTATCTTGTTACAGTTTTTTATAGTTAAACTCATTTTCCATATATCTAGGCTTTCTGCAACTGTGTGTATATCTTTTTGTTACATTTCTCTTCCTTCAACACTCAATAATTGAAATATTCTTCTGTTGGCAGATAGAGGGAATAACTACCTTAATGACAATTACTGCACGGTCAGCGAAGTATTTGTATAATTATGTGTGTAATAAAAGGATTAACACTACGGTGTAGCTCATATAATGGGCTAACGAAACGTAATATACAATCTGGAACGAATTTAGCGGGCTTTATTGCTATCTCGCCGTCATGGAAAAATTGATGTCAGAAGTACAATTGATACATTTGAAAGTATGTGAAAGAGTGTTTTTGGTTTTTTTAATCAAAAGGATTGCACTTAAAGTGAGCAAAAGGTTATGCTTCTATCAGATGCAAATTAAAGGTATTTATTTCATTTTTTTCAGTTTAAAAGCAAAAATATGTATCATTGTCATGTAGTGATTGTTTATATTTTATTTTTTGAATATTTGAAATAAATTCAGAAAATAACGTGAAAATCTTTACGGTAGATAACATGACTTCTTATGCAATATATTGTTCCGTATACATGTACATTGCACATCACTTCTTCGTCAATTATTGTTTATATTGACACCCAAATGACAAAGAAGGTTACTTTTTTTTTAAACAGAAATCAGCATTTCTTTTTAAAGAACATGATTAATTAACATTTTCTTTATCTTTGCACATTGTAAGAAAATCAATATAATACCTTTAGATACAAAAAAAATGATAAATACTTACGGATGAAATAATTCTAACGACATTATTAGAACATTTAGAATAAAATTATCTAAATACGTTTTCTTTTGTATCTTTAAGAGGACATGTGAAGAAAATAATAAGTCAGTACTCTGAAACTCGTATCTTTATATGCTTTGTTGAAATTAATGCAAATTGCAGACACGTGTAAAATAATTCACAGGCGGTCGAGAACTTCGACTGGGCGTGAGTTCACCCTTATCTCATCTATAATGGATCTTACTAGTTTATCACCTAGACAGATTCAAGGTATTGATTATAAATAGGCGGTGCTATTTTCTTACTGTTTTAATTTTATTACACCTTTATATTATGCTATTACAGAGGGTTAAAGGATTTGTTCATTTTATCGAAGAAATGATAGATTAAAAATAATTTAAGCAAAGGCAAGTATACAGTAAAGTGAGGAGAAGATATGTATTTCATTAAATGAATGGAAAAAAGCTATGACAAGTTTCTTATGAGAGTTACTTTCTTCTATTAATCTTATTTACATTTACATGTTATGCTTTACCTGAACACATATATAAAGAATCTGAGACAAGAGGGCTTTTATAATTACAAACTGCATCTTTATTTCCTTTTTATGCTTGTAATCAATAAAATAAATGATAAAGGTAAAACTAAGTTGTATTATGAAAAAATTTAACGTTGTTTCAGTATTTGTTTTCAGATATGTGAAAAATAAAACAACACAAAACAACACATGTGATAGACGAAATCAAATAGATATCACACAGTACCTGCATTTTAGGATATGAACGATTATTTTATTGATTGTCTGACAAACTTCATTGCATCACAATTTGCTTATTTATTTTTGTTGTTTTATTTTTAGCAATTAACAAACGTATATTGAACAATAGTTACACATGTATCGTACAATAAATACGAATTCAAAATAAAAAGATAAGTGACGACCAAATTTTCATTTGTTTTTTAAAAAAACTGAAAAAGAAGATATTAGATGATTTAATAGGTGTTGTTTCAGTACTTTTCAATAAATACAGATTTGTTTTTTATCGATTGAAACTAGTACGAAAATAGAAATTTTGCGACTAGTGATATATCAGAACTTTCATGCCACAATTTGAAATTTAATCCTGTATTTATAGAAAAAAAACTAGAATTTGCTGTTTATTGCGTACATTTTTCTTTTGTTCGGCATTAACATTTGAATGACTACCCTATAATTATGTGATTTGGCTGACTTTGAAAGAATGTAATCCGGCAAGACACTAGTGACAATATGGAAATAATTTCACTGTTACAGTAGTGAAAAATAAATTAAACGGAACCACTCATGTTTATGTAATAAATATTTCTCAATATTTTAGAATTTATATTAAGGATATTCAAGAATATAATGAAAAGAGGATATGAAGTTTTATCTATAATTACGTGTTTTATTTCATCAAGTGATACTGAAATAAATATTTCACCAATTGTTGTAGACACATGTACGATATAATAATTTGATAATAATCCAGTAATTTTGGAAAAAATAATGTAATTTCTATTCATTATAGTTTCTCTGTTTTAAAATGATTACCGCGATTACATTTATTTTTTATTTATTTTAATATGTTTATTGACGAAAGTGGTTACGGCACCAGTGATAAGTACGTAACATATGTTACATTGCAGTAAAAGTAAACTAATACATAGAAAAATACGGAAAATGAAAAAAAAACATTTCATTTCATAGATTCTACTGAATATTTTTTTTTCGAAAGTGTATAGTAAAACATATGCTTAACACTACATTAATACTTTAGAATTAAGTTCAACATATGCTTATCGATTTTATAAAAGTTTTCTATTTTACTTAAATAATCAAACGTGCACGGTTAGTTATGTGATAAACATATTCATGTCTTTCACAGTAAGATGAATAATTTACAGATTAATGTAATATGTTATATAGCCCATTATTTTTTATTGTATACAAATTAATATTGGATGTATTTTTTCTCTCTCTACAATATATTCTCCAATAAAAGTATTAAAACACGAATCTAAAAATGATCAGATAGTTGTGTTATTTTTAACCCTACTATTTCATATTTAAAAAAAAAATATTGAACGTCTACAATTAAAAGATTTGTAATCCGCGTACATGACTGTAATACTGACCGATTTAAAAGTAAGAGAATTCATCAAATAACTGCGAACAACCATTTCCAACATTATCCTTAGAAGATAAACCCATTTAAAATGATAGTCATATAACCGACGAACGGACAGGTACAATGCGTTTCGTCTAAGGTTTAAAAGATAGGGGAATTATTCCCCTATGTTCTATCTCTACTATATATCTCTCTCTGCGTGTAAATTTGTTGCTGAAAAAGCGCCTGCAGGTCGACCCCCGGAAAAAGGACATCTGGAATTTCCTTTTTTATTCTGGAACGCATTTTAACTTTTTAATGTAAAGAGATACATAAAATTTTTAATAATAGTTTAAGACAAATAAAAATTGGATTACAGTAAAAAGGTTTTTAATCACTTACAACTCACAATGAAAATAATTGTGTAAATTACATTCAAAGGCATATCATATCTCAGTGATTTACATATTTTTTCTTTTTTTTCAGAAGTAGCAAAATAATGTTTAGTAATAATAATAATTGATTCAAAGCATTACTGAAGCTTATCATTCAATCTAGTAGGAAAAGAGATTAATGTGATGTTTTTAAAAAGGTACCAAAATGATACAATCTAAAAGTACATAAAGTTTTTAAAGTAAAATTCTAAGTTTAAAAAAGAAATATCTCTTGAAAAAAGGGTGCTTAAGTTATAAACCTTGCCATGAATGATGTAAGTAATGACAAAGGATAATTGTCTTAAGTCTAGATTTGATGTCATTTATAATAACAAAATAATGTTTGGAAATATTTTATTTTCAAATTTTCAATAAATCCATAAATCCCTAATTCAAAAATGAAATGGAGATAATTCTAGAAATACAGGACTTGAGTTATAAATCTAATCGCACCTGATATAGGTGTTGAAACATTTTGATGTCGCCGAAGGAAGGCATATTAAAATCGCACCGTCCCTCTGTCTGTCTGGATGTCCGTCTGTCTGTGCGTCCCCACTTCATTCATAACTTTGTCATGCATTGAATGCTATTAAATAACTAGGCATTAATGTCTACCACATCAAGACGATGTGTTGCGTCCAGGAATTACGTCCTTACCTCAGAGGTCAAGGTCACATAACATTTTGAAGTATCACTTTATCATAATAAGAGTTTATAGTTACATGTACACGCATTCGTGTCCGGACTGTCATGCATCAAAGGATTACAAAATAACTAGGCATACATGTCTTCCACATCAAGTTGACATGTCGCGACTAAGACCCCTATCCCTACCTTCAAGGTCAAGGTCATACTTATAGTGTGAAGGTATTCATTCATTCGAAAAGAGTTTGAAGATACACATTCATGTCCGGACTGTAACTTTGTCATGCATGGGAAGATTTTATAAACTTGGCACAAATGTCTACCACATCAGGACGATGTATCGCAGCTAAGGCTCATGTCCGTCTGTTCGTTTGTGTGTCCCCACTTTCACAACAATCATGTCCAGTATGTAACTTTGTCATGCATTGTGGGATTTTGAATTAACTTGGCACAAATGTCTATCTCATGACAACAGTCTGCTGTGTCTAGGAACCACGTCCCTTCTTCAAAGGTCAGGTCACACTTATATTTTGAAGGTTCACGCTATCACAATTAGAGATTATAGGTACAATAATTTAAAGAAAAATATTAAGAAATTAGTTACCTTCATCCTCTTTTCTTTTCACATGCTTAAGAAACTTTTTCGGGGGCATTCGTCACTTGTGTGACAGCTCTTGTTGAAGTCCGAATTTAATAAGGAAAATTCTAAATATAAAGGGATGATGATTCTGAAACATTGATGCTAGAGTAATGAAGCTTGTCATGTTATTGTTTAAAGTTATAAAATATCAATTTTTATTCAAAACAAATTTGAATGGGGGAAATAATCCTCGAAATATTCATGCTACAGTTATGAATCTTGTCACACATGATAAGGAAATATATGTGAAGTTAGAAGTTGATACCTTAAGAAATAAAAAAAAGAAAGTAAAAAGTAGCATTTTTTGAGAGGAAAAAAATTCATGGGGAGATAATTCTGGAAAAATTGGTGTTAAGAGTTAAAAAAAAACATTGCAACTATGATGTAGTTGATGATAAGGAACACATGTTTGAAGTTTAAAGTCAATACTTTAATATGAAATGAAGATGTTAGAGTAAAATATAACATTATTTAAATTCAAGGGGATATAGTTCTTGAAATACTGGTTTTAGAGTTTTGCACCTTATCAAATGATGTGGATGGTGATAAGGAATATATATTTGAAATTGATACCTTAAGAAATAAAGAAGTTATAGGCGCATAAACATTAATTTAAAGTATGGACGCTCACTTCGACTTGCAAACCAAGGTAAGTAGGACAAATTACCATATTCTTAGTATAGTCGAGCTAATAATAAAAAATATCACTTACCTGGTCAGTTTAGTTAAGACTCTTGCACTTTGCAGTAAAAGTTACACTTATGAACAGATTTTTGTTTTTGGTTTTTGTTTTCAGCGGGCCGGGAGGGGGGGGGGGGTCAGTCAGTAACATGAGTAACAGTGATACTTAGCTATTGAACATTTTTCATTATTAATTAAAAAAATTATTGTATGTTATAAAGTATATTTACAAATAATTTCACAATTCAATTGGGCTAAAGACCCATTTACAAAAGAAAGGAGAAAGAAACATTGATAAATTTAGTGAGCGTATCTTCTACAGAAATTTTATCCTTCAAAGTTGGGGCCATTAGATAAGAATACTAGTACATACAAAAGCATACAGTTAATAGTGATTTACTAGCTGATAAGCCCTTACTGAGATTCAGCAGGCTGGAAGGGTTTATGCGTAGGACTGTTTAGTAGAAGGGAGATTCAGCGGGAAGAGTAAATATGTGTTGTGTAAAATTTATAGTGTCAGTGTGTACAAGAATCATATAATAGAACACTGAATTACTGATTCGAACTAATAAGCTAAACATAACAAACAATGAAACATGGCTATCAGAAGTACATGATGGTGATCGATTAGTTTTTGGGAAATAGTTAATTAATCAGGTACTTTTTGAATTAACGTATGACTTTGATTGTTTAAGGAACAAATTTGATGTGGAAAAAATGCAAATGAAATTGTTTATTTTATTTTACAGATTAGAGAAGAAAGCAAAAAAGCGACTTCATATTCAACAAATCAATAAGACGTATACTGGATATTAATATAAAACGGCGTTATATATTATATGAATGAGTTACCATAAAATATGGATAAAAAGGGGTTGTTTAGACAAGTGATGCATCGGAACAAACGCAAACATTTTGAATGCGCGATGAAAACATCAGACATAAACATTTAATATGGAAGTTGCTGAAGTGATATTGGTATTTTCAATTTATCATGTTTCAACTATCGTTTTATTTTTGTTTTATTTTTGTTTTTCTTTACAGAAAGTAAATTATTTGATTCCTCAAAAATATATTCAGAAAAATGTATAAATATTATGTCTTGCATTGTCAGTGCTTTGTGTTTTGTGTAATATAATATTACGCATATCTGTTTTTTTTTATAATCTTTGGAATTTACAATTAAAGGCACATCATGCCTAAAAAATGCTTTTAGTTTCATTTCTCAAAACCCTTCTTTATGTTTTAAGTTTGGTATCCTGTTACAGTTTCTTAAAGGTGGTACGATCTCATTTTCTATATAGAATAATTTGCGATTGATATAATTATTGTAAATAAGTATTTCGTGTAGAAGTCAAAATACTACCTAATTTACATTTTGCTACCTTTACGACATATTACTGAACATTCAGCGATACTTTCCTCATCTGTTAAACATCTAACATTCACTAAATCTTTGATTAAAACAATAGTGAATACATGTTTGACATTTCTAAACATTTAAATTATTATGGATTTCTGCGACAGATTGTGCTTTTAACCTTTTTAACATTTTGATACTAGCTTTTATCATCCAAAAGCTTTCTTTGATACACATAAATTTCTTATTATGTTTATCATATGTAAATTAATTTTTATTTTTATGTCTGATTTTCGATAATCAGTTAGAAAAATAGAGATGAGATTCTCCAACAATAATGTCAGTTATTTGTATTATATTCCATGTATGGTCAGTCTTAATTTTCGTTTGTTGCGGTAACAATACATGAAATCTTATGATAAAAAAACTATAAGCCCTTTATAAGTATAATTGTTATTGCAAGTTAAATGGTCTTTTTTTTTTTTTTTTTTTTTTTTTGTGTTTTTTTTTGCTTTTTTTTTTTTTTTTTTTTTTTTTTAAGAAGCAACAACAACAATAAAATAGAAAAAAAGAAAAACGACAGGGGAAAAAAACGATCCAAAAGAAACATATCATTGAAATTACTTAACATAAATAGTATTATATTTGATATAACAAAGCAATCTCGTTTACCACGGCCAAACATTTTTGAGATACTTTGTTTTTTGATGAAGAAAATAGTTTCATTTTCAGTTATGTATTCATATTGTCGTTTTTGTTTGTAGTTATTTAAGTTTAACTGAACTAATAATAGTTATCATAAGGTAGGCAAGGTATATCATACTATACTATTTTTTAAAAACGCATTATTTGTTTTAATGAAATTCCTAAATATGATGTAGAACTTCTCACAAATTGTGTAACTAATCAACACAATGTTTAACTTGTGTTATTTCCGCGTTATGCGGTTGGACTGTTAGTGCTTCAGTGTATTTATTGACTATTTGCGAAATGATAAATGTGGAATCGACTGTCTGTAAAATGGACATTATTTTACAACTAGAGTTTGTACGATAGCTGATAAGATTTACTACTTATTTGAGTAAAGATATTTTAGAACATTGAATTGGCACTTTTGGAACATACATGCAAAGCAGACAGTTATGTGTTATTTGTCCGCATAAACTTGGATATTATTTCAAAAGAATTAACAGATGAAGATGTGCCAATATTTAACCATAAAGATATAACTTTGGTTGAATGAGTTTTGTATTCTCTCTGAACATATAATTAAGCTATTTACTCAGCATACAAACAATAGATTTTCATGACAGCAATTAATCACATCATTGCATATATAAATGATAATAATATACCGCATTTTTATAATATTTTACCATTTTATGTTTTTATCACTTTTCCATCAACTTATATTAAATCAATGAATTATATATATATTTATTTATTCATTCATAAATTTATTTATTTGTTTATTTATTTATTTGCTTATTTTTTCATCCCTTTATTTATTTATTTGTTTATTTATCAGTTATAAAAAAAGAAAAGTAAAAGTAAAATCTTCCTATCATTAAATGCTATACGAGTAAAGTACCTTGTAAGAAAGCAAAGATGCTTATCTTTCACTTATTTGCCACTTCAAACAACTTTCCTATGCCCATACTGAAGTAATGGGTAATTTCACATCCCGGTATATGTAACAGTTATATTATATTGGTAAAGCACAATTTTTTTATCTGATATGTTCATGAAGACTTCTAGGCATATAAGTTAAATGAGAAAAATAGTAAATGTCAGTTACTTTTAGTATGATTTTATACTTAAAATAACTGACATTAACTTTTCTCATTTCAATATCACCCGGGCAAATAAAAAAAGAATGAGAAAAATCAGTTGAAGTTTATTATTATTATTATTATTATTATTGTTATTATTATTATTTCTATTTTTGTTATTATTGTTATTCATTTTTCTCTTTAAATATTATATTTTTGCACTAGTTTTTTTAAGTTGATAACTAATGTAAATAAATAAAATGATTACATTGTAGGTAATGGATATATATTTTTTTCATAAAGATAGTTGGTTAAATGGATTTGTTGGCAATAATAAGGTATTACTAGCTCATTATTTATTATTTTAATATCAGTTGTAGAAATTTTTTAACATTTTTAGTTTTATTTTTGTTGTTTATTAACTACATATTTTCATTTTAACAACATGATGTATGATTGAAAATGTTAAATAAAGAAACTAATTGTCACAAAAAACAAAGAAAACAAAAACAAATGTTTGCGTTATTTTATGACCCTCCATTTTTCATTGATCATATCATCTTCATATAAACGGGGGTAAACCCATATATCACGAACACATTTTCATCTACACAAATAATAATTATAAGCAGAGATTATACCAACGCATGAGGAATATGGAGGAAAAATATCATGTTTATTCATTTCGTTAATCAGTATTACACCATTTGCGATTCCGTAGAATGATCGGCAAAAATGACAGTAATACTAAAATATGATAAACAAGTTCAACAAGAAAAGGCGGCGTTCAATGAACGCAACCCCATACGACCCAGCAACAGGACCCATTTTAAAGTATGAACAATATTCTTCTATGCATATTGACCAAATAACTCCGAACAGCGATTTACAAAATTATCCTTATAAAATAAACCCCTATAAAAAGATAGTGGAATATTATTCGCAGAACGGACAGATACAATGCGTTTCGTCTGAGGTTTAAAAGATAGGGGAATTATTCTCACTTTGTATCTCTCTCTGCATGTAAATTTTATGATGAAAAAGTGCCTTATGGTCGACCCCCGGAAAAAGGACATCTGGAATTTCCTTTTTTATTCTGGAACGCATTTATAATTTTCCTATTGAATTGAAATATATGTACTCAATGAAGACTTATATTATGAATAAAACCACAAAAAAAAAGAAACCGGCAAGTTAAGACCATAGATTTACGATGTCATTTTAAGTCCCAGACAAAACAGTCGACTCACAATAGTATATATTTTAAAATGATATACATATTTTAATCAATTCTGTACGTTTGCCAGGATACATTAACAGGACATAAGATATGAAATTCATATTATTATTATACATTTAAATGATTGCCCAATCAATGTGAACGTGCAAGCTCAATAGGCTTAACATCTTGTTTTCAAATGAATGACCTATCTTAAGGCACATCAAAAGTGATAAAAAATTATTTCTTTAGAGATCCCCAACATTTGTTTTATTTTATAATGTTGTATGAGTGTACTAAGAGCACGTTTGGTGCGTATCGCCTTGATAAAGTAGTGCTGCTGGTAGCAAATACATGTAGCAAAATATAAACATAGTGGTATTTTAACTTCAATACAAAATACTTACACGCTTCAATTTACTAGTAACTAATTGGACAAATGTTATGCTAGTAAGTGTTTGTCAAAAGTTTTAAAGGGACCAATATGTTTGATAACTTAACCACTTGTTAAATCTTTCTTAAAACATTTATAAATGGTGATTTTAGTTTCCTCAAATTTGCTCAAAATGAAACTCGGAAACTTTTATTAAACAATTTGTCTTTATGACGAATTGACACATTCACTGTCAATAAAGGTAAATGATTTGAAAATAATTTTATGGACAACATTTTTCTAGAAACATATTAGTATCTAGACCAGCAAATTATGGTCATTTTCACCTTTTTCTATAATATTATAAAATTATAAAAACAAAAACAAAACAAACCAAAACAACATGTATTGAATATTATTTAATTTAACGTAAAGAAAGTTGAAATTTGTTTTCGTGTTCTATCTTCAATTATTTTGATAGAACAGAAAAAATTGAAACAAAGTTGGTAAATTTATAGGTTAAACCTTCACAAAGTGAAAACATAAAAACTCTTCTAAATTCATAGGCAATGTCATATATGATATTCTTGTTGTAGAAATCACTCTATTGATGTCGACAGACCAGAACTTATAGAGTTTCTATCACATTTATCAGTTAAATATCCGATTTCAGTACTAAACGGTCATGCAAACTCTGTGTAGACAGGCGATAACATTTTTAATGACATCATGAGTTATGGGTACTTCATTTTTCCTTACAGGAAAAGCATCATTGAAATTTCTTAAATCTGATTTCAAGTAATAATTTAAAACAAGATGGAAAATAATGCGATTCTCCCATCTCATTGCACAGTGGAACATTGTAATAAGGAATTTACAGTACCATAAAAAGAGTCAAACAATAAACTTTTTCATTTATATTCCAATATTTCAACAAGCACAATTTTGCCAGAATTATAGCCGACATTAGATTGGTTTAATGACGTCGATGTTAAAAATTAAATTGTGTGTAAGTTTATCGTTATTAAGTCGTTTAATTAAAAAATTAGTTAAATGTGTCGGTTGCATTTGTCCAATAGGCGTACTTTCGACATATGACGAACGCAAAGTCATTTTCTTTAAATCATGTTCTGCTCTGAAACCAGCCCGTGACTTCAAATAAAATGACAAAACATTGCCTGTCATTATTTTCAGTCCTTTCTACAATTTGGAGAATCCTGGAAAGCAAAGCAAGAATACATAATTACATATATTCATAATAAGTAAATAATTATTTGGCGCATTATTTCATACGCTTCCGCATATTTTCTTTCTATCATTTGTATATTTTGTGGAGAAGAGAGTGTGTGTCAAAATATAATTATGCATTTTTTGAGAGAAATTTTTATTGCTGCCTAGCTGACTAGCTTAAAGACACCATATGTTAACCAATTATATCACGCAATAAAATTTCATTTTTTTGTGTTATTTATTCCGCAAGATTTCTATGACTTTGATTATGAATGGAATCAATTGCTGTATATGTGTGAATTTTGTAATTAGCTTTCTCTCTTAAAAACATATCGCAAATGTTACCATTTAAGCGCAACAAGATTGTTTTTTTTTTACATTTTATTCTCTTTTCAAATCTTTCAGCAGATTGATTAATGGTTTCTGTTGGTTAAACATTTTTTTTTATTTTTCCAATGAGTATTAAAGTCAATGCATTTGTTCGGAGACGTGCAGTGTGATTCTTCATCGGAGAGTTGTATTGGAAATTGTTACAGCGGGATTTCACACCTTTCACGGTTTGAGCAGAAAAACATTGGTAATCGCTCAGTTGCTTAGTTCGGAATAAAGAAAACTACTTAAATATAGCAGAAAAGGAAATCATTTTAACTGACCAGTAAGAAATACTTTACTGGCATGCGAGCAGTTCCCGTACAGAAGCAGTACCCGTATTTTTCATTTAAACGCTTGATTTTTACTTGAAATTCATCAAAAATTCATTTCAAATCAAGCAGATACATAAACGAGACAAAATCTAAGTGTCAGTTCGGCAGTACGTATATAAAGTCTCATTTTAAATCACTTTCACCTGTGCGTCGTCAAAACGTGATCTTGTTTTCTCTGGGGGATTCCGTCCTTGCGCGCATGCGCAAAAATACTTACACGTGAGGCTTGTTAAAGGGTTTTCCACTAATACCACCTGTTTACAAATAAGTAGGCAATGTGATGAAAACTTGTTTAATTAGCAGAATGTTGACCAATATTACTATATATAATAATTTTATGGCTTTGATGCGTAAAATATCATGCATACAAGCATGCTATTGCCTGTAAATGCGTTGGGGTAACGGTACCGGGTAATAGATACCCGCGTTTAGTCTACGCTCTATTTCCTGAATTACATCTATTTATCTTTTAGATAATGGTCTGTTCAACAATTGTAAATGAAAAATAGGTCCGATATAATAAAATTGTATAATTATAATGGGTTAGATTTTATGTACGGGAACTACTTCTCTTCATACAAAATAATTGATAATTTCGGTACCCCATATGAGGCCTCATAACTAAGGGTTATTCTATGTTTAGAACATGATGGAATTTCCATGATTTGTGTGACGAGCTGAATATTGATGTGTAACATTCAAATTTTGGTGAGTGAGCGTAATAAAAAATAATGTTTAAGTAACTACGATTTTTGTACGGGAACTGCTCGCATGCCAGTAGAGCAAAAATAAAACCCGGAAATGTGAAAATAAATATTAAACAAGGAATAGAAATATTTTAACACGATTCTTGTGTTTTGTGATATGTTTATGTATTAAAACTTAGTCCGACTAATCATGAATAAATGTCAAACAAGATTTAAACAATGTAGTGGGAAAACGTTTTTAATTACTTTTGATTATTTGTTTAATTATTTTGAAATATTGTGATGCTCATGCTTTAAGCTATCAGGAAAATGGATTTTATAGGGATACTCAAGTGTTTGGGACTGGTTGTAACCATTGTCCTGCTCCTAATTGGAGCGATAAATATCTTTTCTAGACTACAGAGGCTTGAAAGCATGGATCCAAGTTTCAAACAAATCGTCAAATATTTATTCATATCTGCATTAGTGAGCGATACCATGGGCTTGTTCAATTTACTGTTGTCTGCGGCGTCTGGTAAGTTAATGATTATTCGTTCAATTTTAATGTCAAAGTATAAAATATAAACTACAAGTCATTTTTAATATCTTAATTTCACATCAATTTTAAATATTGCCCCATGTTTTTTTTTTTGCTCAAAGTCGCGTGCGTTTAACATTTCAATTTCAAAACAGCTAACAAAATGTCAGCACTTTTCGCAAAATGCGTGTTAATGAAATTGTAAATCCGTTTATACGCTTTGAAATAAAAACTTTTAACATACAAGAAAACTAACCTTCATCACTAAAAAGACCATTTTGAGAAATTACATCGAGTTTCTCTCACTTATTGAATGTCAATGAGTTATCAAATGTATTGATGTTTACCTTCAGCTGCCCATTTTACAAATGCAATTTACGGCTGTGTATCAATAATCTATAAATGTTTCATTCATATTCAAACATTCTAAGGAAATGTCAATTTGAAACATTGCATTAACCCTGATATTAATATATATTAAAAAGTATCTTAACATAAAGATTAATTCTCAGTTAATAATTTTATCTCAAGATACGTTGTTTTGTAGTCTTAACCTTTTGTTATTTCTGCGTTGTCAGACAAAAAATAACAAAATAATTCCAATTGCAATCAGTAAAAATCATTTACTCTACATATAAATACGAGCGTACATGACCTGAAAAGAATTATACAAACTGCCACTTAAACAAAAGAGACACTATTCTGTCTTGCTGTGAAATATCATTGCTTTATCGTGCAAATCCAAAGTATGTTCCTGACAGTTCCAAGATCCAAGTATGAAATGTCATTTTAAAACATCAGCGGGAAATCGTTTCAAGAGCATTGCGTCTTCAAAAAAGGAAATTCTATTTGAAAAGTGTATCCAATTTTTAATCAATGTTGCTTAATAGAAAGTAATAAGCAAGTATTGTACACCACAATTTACTTTCTCTATTTCTAATATACAATGCCGTTTCTATTAAATAAATGATTGGAGCATTTATAAACATTATAAACATTACCTTTAAATGGTTGCAACACCATAACATAAGCTTAATTTTGTAATGTGACCAATGGTAAAAATAAAAAAAAACATAAAAAATCGATTCCGATGATTGGACCTTTTATAGAATGGACTTTTCAGACAATAATAATTATTAATAGCAAAGGTATTTTTGTAAATCTTTTCCAAATCATCAAGAACTTTATCGTCTCCAAATAAACAAAGTTATTAGAAACATATAAAGTTTACAACGTCAAGCAGAGAAATATAATCTATTAATTATATCATGTGTTACTCATAGAATATACTTTTAACCAATAAAAGAGGTCGTCTCGGAAAATGTAAGTCAAAATATTTTTATCCTAATTTATCATGATAATTTTATTGTTGAGGTAGGGAAGTCTTTTAATCTTGAAATGGTGTTTAACTGGCACATTTACAAAAAGCTTGTTTTTGTACCCTTGCTGTAAAAGGAGTAAAAAACAACATACTGTCTTTATTATGAAGCACGCGTTTATTAAACAGCCCTTTACAAATTGTTCTATTTCTACCTTTAGTTCAACTAGCGACGAGTCATTTGGTAGGCCGATGACACTTAAACTAAAAAACAACATTCTTTCAATTTAGACACTTAAATATGTTTCTTGTTATGATATATATAAATAAGTGTCCTTGCTAATATGGACAAAAACGCTTTTATTTCGTGCCAAACATGTAAGGCAGTATCAATGTTCTGTTATAAATAAACTTACAGATTCTGCAAGTAGCCCTTATTACTTGTCTATTGTTAATGGTGTTTTTTTTTTCATTTATTTATTTAATTTATTTTTATTTTTATAATTTTTTTTTTTTTGCATTGATAACCCTTTTTAAGGAAAGTATACACCTTAAAATTAAACAATATTTGAATGCCTGTTATCGGTAAAGACGATCATCACAGTACTACTATATTTTGGCAGAAATCACTCACTCTTTTTGGTGTTGAAGACTGAAAATTGTCTTCGTTTGATATCTGCCTATATCCAATTACATAGCAACCGATAAAATTTGTTGAATGACACAATTAATACGTTCTTTTTAATTGATATTTAATGTGCCTTACCACAATTGAATTAACATAATACAGGACAAAATCCTAGGAGTTTTGAAAATTCTAAAATAGAAACTTTCAAACATGTTTTCTAGATTAACAAGCCAATTACTTGAAAAATACATGAAAACTTTAGGCTTTAGATATGTAAATCGATATCAATAAAGAAAAGTATTTTATAAATTATTACGTTTGCAGGATTAGAAATTAGAAAATGAACGTGCTATTGCTGCTTGCCAAGGATATTGGGTGTTGAGAAATGAAGATAATATATTTGAAGTGTATAATGACATAACATCTGGTTCGTTTAAAGTTGCATGCCAACAGATTTGCCTAAATATTTCAAGAAAATCAAACTGAAGAAAAATGTACTAAGATTTTAAGAAAAGTAAAAAGATTCAAGATTCAAGTAATAATTTACAATACTTCTACTGCAAGACTAACGCAGAAAGGTATGTTTGCATAAATATTATGACCTCGTTTTGATAATTTTTGGTGATTGTAAGTGTGATATGTAAGTTTCTATCTTTATTCACTTCACAAGATTTTACTTTAAAAAATCATGAAAATTAGCAAGAATATCAAGACAATGCTGTTTTAACAACTCTGATCAATATGTCAACTTAGATATAGGGGAAATTTAAACTTATTTATACCATCTGTAAATGAACGATACGATCAAAACAAACTATTTTATTGAGGACTTTTCAGGAATAAATGTTCTGGCATTACGTGAAGTGTCGTAGGATATACTTTCAGTACATAAACTGATAGTTGAATCGTTAAGAACCTTTTCAACTCGTGTATTTTGTCAACGCATCCAGATGTTTTGAGGAATAGATATTGTTTTGCAGAGACGAAGATTAACTCCTTCACAAACATTAATCTTTTGAATAAATAAATAAGTACTCTTAAATGTTTTATATGTATGCTAATCTTTGGTCCTATACAAAAGTTGAAAGTTTGTTATTATAAAAAACATAGTGATAAATGACACTGCTACATGGGTTACTTCGGTTACATAAGCGCATTTGAATCTCCTCGTCCAAAATCGCATTGCCAAGAGATTAGGTAGTAACCCTGTAGCATACTCTTGTGAACTTATAAAAATACTTTGTTAAATATGTGTTTTTGTTTAAAAAAAATGCCATCTTCCTCCATGTAATCGAGTTCAGTCAATCAACCTCTTGTTTTACTACAAAACAAATTTTCTCTAAGACATGTTTGTGTCGTATGAGTAAGGTATGAAGAAACGTTTGACATTCCAATTTAAATAACTGTAACTGTAAGAAAACGTTAAAAGTAGCTTTACAGGAGTTAAACTTAAACTTTTAGTAACGAAAAAAAACAAAACAACTTATCTTTATACTTATCGTTATAACAACATTTATATCACATTTCAATACTAGTCAATGAATGTTAAAAGAGTAAAAAATAAATATGTTACAGATTTGGATTTAGCATCGTCTGATTTATATCTTATCATAAAAGAGTAATTGTTCTGTTTAGAGCTTAAAATTTAACAAAAATGTAAACATTTCATCTGAATAGAAATGATATTTTTCATGTATAAGCCTGTGCTACATGTATCATAAATTAAGGCCAGTCTAAATATCAGAAGAACAGACTGTGAAATACTAATTTCACAAGTTAAGACTTTTGTTTTGCAATCCTTTAGTAATTAAAATTGACAGTTCTAAATTCAAAACAATTATATTCATTCAAAAAAAAACTAAGCGGTAAAGGGTTGGGTTTTGCATTGATTCAGAATATAAAATAAGACATATATGCAGCCGCAGTCCATTAGAACCTTTGATTACTTCGAAATAACATTGAATTTAAGATGCTTATATCCGGAAACATATAATCATAGGTTTGATACACAGGAAACATTATGTTTATAAATAGATATGAGAAAAGTAATTAGTGAGACCGACCGGGATTTTTGTACATCATTTTTATCTATTTTAAGTACAGGCATTTGTCTAAGAATCTCAGTTTATATTTCGTATCAGTTCATGATTTAGTCATAGGCTTGGTCAAAATTGCTGTCCGCATTATTATTATCTCCATTTGTATAGATTATTGTAACAGTTCGTGTGCTTTAATAGTCAATTAAATGAAGCAAAAACATATATATATATTTCTTGAATACAGTTCATTGTGATAACCATTAAGGTAACTTTTTAAGACTTTGATTTAATTTATTATTCTATTCATTTCAATTTTTATTAATGCAAACTATTTTGATAAATATCATAATATAAATCCAGTTGTCAATATAGTTCAAATATATTAATAAATCCAGTACTTCTATAGCCGATGCTAACGGGAGTGAGGGATGTTGCACTTTTTCATTAACCCCAATAAAACCGAGTCTGCAATTTTAGTGTGATCTTGTCGTGATAAATGTTTTTGTGAATTACATTTTTCCAGATGTTTATACAAAAACTTACATCATGTTGTTATTCCTATGCTTTTTAAGTCTGCAATGCAAGGGGAAATTATATACTTTGCAAGATATTTGTAAAACACACGACGAACTTAAACGATTAGCATAATTGTAACATTGTACAAAACTCTTATCAAAAGCTTTTGTTTTATCAAATGATTACATTATCAGACAGCTATTATGTCGAAAGAAATTGATTCCTCTGAATCGTCTGTATGTATTTATTTATGCCACTAATTCTTAAGTGCTTCTCAAGTTGATTTCATGGCAATGCAACATTGTTCCTCTAAATAAATCAAGATCTCATTAATTTAGATAGGGACATTTTTATAATAATAAAATACAAAATGAAGAAATTTAATTAAACGTTCTAAGAATTCATTACTATATTCAAATTTGCAATTGCAAAAATATAATGTTGTTCACTTGGAAAGACAAATGCTTTTAAAACTTCTAATGATAATTTAGTAAATCGCACGATATAATAGTAAAAATCCATTTTGATTACACATTCAAAGGAATACATACTTTGCTCAAAAATACACAAAAACGATTATCTTGGAAATTATTTTAACCCGAGGAATAAATTTGCCTTTCCTGAAATACTACGAATAGATAGAAGGATGATATCATTTTAAGATTTTCACATTGCTATTTAATATGTGTGATATTTTTATTATGACATAATTATTTAAATTTATTAAACTTTAATTGAAGGTGAATGGCCGCTTGGATTTGGTGCATGTGAAAATTGGGGCTTTGCATCCACCACGATGCTGGCTTTTACGGCATGGATGATAACATTAGCAGTAATAGAAAGGTATCTTATACATGTGCAATGAAATATTATTGTTGCTGTTACACTTTTTAACAACTTTATTTACAAGATAAAACTATATATGCACTACTTCTATCCCCCTTGCACCTCACAAAAACAACACTTTTCTTTTCAAAGTGTAAGCATATTTATTTAAGCTCGATTGCGAAACAAGTTCTTAAAACCTATATTTATATATTATTTCGAGTTCGCTTCTTGGAAATTACCGGTTCTGTAGTCAAATGCTCGAACCCATGAGTCCAGGGTTGAGAGGCAGACACTCTTACCACTAGCCAACAGTTGAACACATCTTCTTATTAAGTAAACCGTTTCATCGTTTACAAGCACCAAAATCTCTATTTTAAATCATCATGTAAAAGAATCAACCATATTTAGTTATCAAAAATGATATTATATAAATATACTTAAATATAAATTGAAACTTTAAAACATTATTGGAAAAAGTTGCCGGTAAGATTTGATTGACCCCCTACATGGTTGCTATGTTTGCAATATCACTGTACATGTTATATTTATTTCTTTTAAATTTAAGATTTAGGTATAACTACTTTCAATTACAGATATCTAGCTATTTTGTCTCCATCAGAAGTTCCATCAGCATTTTCACAAAGAAATACACAAATAATGGCAGTAGGAATGTTGTTCCTTGTCATGATGGCAGTCACCGGACCGTTCTATGGATTCGGAGAATATACTTATCTTAGAGGTACATTTTGTTATTTTGCAGAACTTTAAAACAGGCACATATCATTTACTATTTATGTCAACATTAAGAGAAATACTATTGATTGAGAAGTAAAACGATCCCGGGAGAGCTGTGAAAGCAAATAAGTGAGAAATATATCTGACAAAGACAATGAATTATGTGACAATCTACTCAAACTATGAAACCAGTTATTTATTAGATTTTCAAAACATAAAGAAAACAATATATAAAAAATAAATAAATGGACAAAGCTAAATAACGATACATTGAAAACTTGTAAATTCATGTTTTTCATATTAATAACTAAAATTACGCATTATGAAATGACTATTATAATTATTCATTTAGACAAGTATTTATAATGTCCAATATTTATAATGTTCAGTGATATATTTCAGGGTATCTGAATGTATTTGTATTTTCAAATATATCCTTACCTTTGCCTGTAAGTCACAAGGAGCACACGGATGCTTTAAAACTTCAGAATCTTCACGAACTATTCAGCCATCTTAGACACTCATCTTACAGCTCCCCTAGAACGGATATGCTGTCATTAATTTCGCGTCATATACACCAGCACTTTGATATCATTGTCGGCAAGGCGGAATGGTTACCCCATGGAATTTTATTCAGTATCAGAGCAACATCAAAGAAGTCTTTAGAAACGTTCATGGAACATTTGAATGGTCAATTTTTCACTCAGAATATAACAGATTTGTCATTTATTGAAGACATTGCAAGTACATTAAATATAAGTGACACAGCATTAACAGCACATATTGAGATGCCGGAATTTCAGAACTATGTTCAGAAACATCTTCCTGTTCAAGGTAACGTATTAGATTCCATGCGTTATGTATAAAGTATTTTGTTTATTAAGTAATATATGAGATGCATGTCATTCAGTTTTGTATTAACAGTTGTCTATTACATATAACCCTCGCTTAGAGACTCGGATAACATAATATTAAAATACCCTTTAATATTTTATACTGAATCATTAATATATTTGTTCAAACATTTTGTTTTCCAGACATGGGTATTTGCACGGCAGATATAACATCTCCAAGTCACCATGTCAGTATCTGGACAGGATTTTATGCCAGCACAGTATTCATTCTCCCATACTGTTTGTCTCTTGGAGGACTATGTATTTTATACGTTCGAGGATTTGGCTATAATTCGTACGCGTCAAAGCGGGCATCTGATTTGGACGTTTCTCACACAAATATTACATCAACTATTTGCATGTTAAACTGTGCAATAAATTTCCTGTACTTTTTGACAATTTTATCGTGCAAAAACGAAGCACTGTTTTGTCCTGATATATTTTTCTTTGTTGCTTTTATTATTTCGATTAAATCTTTACCCATTGTTGTGACAATGAGACTTGGTCCAACCATTTGTAATTGCTACTGTGCTTGTTGTAATGAGTGTATAAACAAAGTTCTAGCTTGGAAGTCGGTGGATGATATGTCATATGAGTTAAGTGATATTGAAATACGACAATCACTGACTGGAAAGAAGAAAATGTCATCTGTAGTAACGTAAACTTCATGATCATGATGACATAAGCTTATTTGTCGCCATTTTTAGGAAAATAAAAAAGATAATTAAAACAATTTTTCAATAAAAGTAATTCACTACTGCTTTCAGAGAAACGACACTATCTGCAAAAAATAGGGGGAAGGTGATTCAGGTTCAAATATATATGTTATTTCTACAAACATTTAAGTGTGTATGAATTGTTTTAAGTTAAAAACAAATCATGTCAAAGATTTATTCAAAATAATAATTATAGATGTATCTGCTTGAATTAAAAACAAACAAAAGCATGTGTAGACATAAAGTATAACATGTTAACTTCTATAGTATCGTTTTATTTGTGTTATTTCTACAATTTTTTTCATTGTTTATAAAGTCTTCTGTCAGTCATTCATGAATTTTTAACCGCAATTGTGTTTAACGCTGGCTTGAAACAAGAAGAGCACTTAACGTTTTCATCGCAAAGTATCTCGTTTTACTCTCGAAGTTAGATATGTTATACATGTATATTGGCATTTGGACAAGGAAAATAGAAATAAATGTAAACAGTTGTCCTTGTCTTATAGACATAACAGGGAAAAGTAATTATAAAATAAACTACATCTTTGAAATATTGAAAATAAATTTTCTTGTCAGGAATGGCAAAATTTAGATAATATGCATGCCCATAAATAATTCAAAGGCAAAGTTCTGTGACAGAACACTTTATTCTCCACAACAACATCTTTTATAAAATGATATTGCACTGGCAGGGGTTTTTTTTCGAAAGTTCCAATAGTTTACAAATTAAAGAGAGATGTACTTAATTAAATTTTCGTTTGCCCTTTGGAGTAAAGTGCATTTTGTTCTTTAGAAATACGTTAACTCTTACATTTATTCACATATATAATAGTAACCTTGTAAAGCTATGTCAAAGCTTGTCATTTCTTTTGTAAAATACAATTCAGATTAGATTATGTCTCTAACGTGACGTTGTCATTGATTTTACAAAAACGAACAAATTTCATAGAACATTGTAAACATCAAGTGATAAGTGATAATTAACATTAATAAACATAGCCCTGATATAAATCATTTAGTTAGTTAGTTTAAACATATTTTATTTCTCAGAATATATATACATGTTATAATTCACAATATACAGATGCAATTCAAATATTCTTAAAAAAACAGGATTAGAATGAAAGACATGTCTTATGAAATTCTTCTCCTAAAAATCATTTGAAGTCATACAACTACTAAACTATTTAGAAATGGCATTTATATAATTATTATTATAATTCTCCTGCTCCCTATGTGCAATTGTTAGCAACTCATGTTTTGCCTTTGAATTGACCATGACGCCAATATGTTAAAGTTAGGTTTCGATTGATATCAAATTTAATGTTAATAGAACATATAACTAATGAGTTCGTATAATTCATAAATTTCCGAAAAAAAACTTTAACATTGCCAGTCTGGTTAAATACGTCACATTCATACTCGACACATTCAGTTTTTTGCTTGTAAGACAATGTTTTGAATAAATAACGAACTTCATTTATCTGAAAATATAAGACAGTTAATTCCTTTACAAATATCCGGAAAGGTATTTTCCAGGTATATCTGTATCTCATTTCTCTATGACAAATCACCTTTACTCAAAATATATTATTTGGATTTACTTGGTAGTACAAAATAAAAAATGGAAGCATCTTCACAATTAGACAGTCGCCTGTGGTAAACCCTGCTTATTTATTGCTCGGAAAATTCTGAGATGTCTATGTTAAACAAAAGGAGATCAGTAACAATAACGGTAACGTAATACAATTTTAGGTAAAGCATGAGAAGTAACCTATTTGTTTTATATTAATTTGATAGCATAACAATTTAAACTAAGATTTTAAAAAATATAAAAAAGCAATCTAGTTTGCAACAATATAATAATACAAAGTAGTATTTATCACATGCTATCACATTCCACCTTTAGGTTGCATTTCACTGCACGATACCACATGATACAAACCTCTATGTCAGTCTCCTATAATCAATTAGGCATTATTTTACATTCTATATCTCAGTCACTACGAAACTAAGTTACTATTATCCATGTTGTAGACCGCAGTTATCTGCATACTGCCATAAGTGTCATTTAATATAACGTAATTAAACTTTTATTAAAACTAAAAACAATGCACTTTTGAAAAACTTGAGTCAAGAATTGTATCCATATAGTATGTAAATCTAAGGTAGAGACATTTGTATTACATACAAAAGCAATGAGATATTGAACAGAGCTGAATAGTGTGTTGAAGTTTCTAAGTAGTAATCTGTTAACTACAGTAATTAGATTGTCAGAATGTGTTATTAAAGAAAAGAGATTCAATTCCTAGAAATTTTTCATTGCCAAATACAATCCGAGTCTATTTTAGGAAGCTTTAACGTGTAACATAGGATTTATCAAAGATGATTATACGGTGCCTGAGAAATTTCATGTTATTTGCATCTATTTATTTGAAGGAAAAAGCTATACATTGTTTAATTATTTCTTCTCTCATATATTAGAATTAAATGGAAACTGTACTCATACCGCATCAGGATAACTCGATTTGCAGAGACACCATTAATCAAAAATATGTCATCAATTTTTACAATTTTCTCAAGATTAGCCAGAAATAGGGTGATCTCTCTTGGTGAAACGAAGTAGGTTTCTAAAAGAGGAACTATAGTATAATTATACGAAAGTTGTTTTGTTCGCATGTATTTGTCTTTACTTTTTGTATCACCCATTTTATTATTAATTTTGAAACTTTTTATCTTCTATATCGTCTGTCAACTTTGTCTATGAACTGTATTCATTCAATGATGATTAAAGACATGAATATACATAATAAATATTATGTCTTATAAACAAATGACAAGTGAAAAAGTAGTTTACGAGACGTATTCGATGTAAAAAAGCACATTTTACTTTATTTTCAAACCATGACATACATTAATTTGATACTTCTACATTGTAAATAAAATAGTACACCAATAGTCAGTGTTTTAAAGGAGATAAGTGGCGGTAATATTTTCTCGTCATTCTATTTGTAATTCATATCAAACAATCTTGAGAAGATTACTTTGAAAGAAATTTCCATAATACAAAGAGTACATTCATACTTTATTTGAAATAGTTTTTTAATCTTACTAAAACCAGCGGATATTATTGAACCTGATAAGTACATGAAGACATGTTTTCATATTAAAATTTGGGGGGTTGTTGTGTTTTTCCTACAGAATTTATACGAACTGAGTTTTTTATCATGCCAATGTTACCTAGGACAGTCACAGAAATATACTATGGTTATTTGTTTTCTCTTTATCAACAATAGCTACTATTTAAAAAGCAGCAAAATCAATAAATAGATAAATTGAATTAAATATTTATACACGTATAATAAGAAACATGTTCAGTCTTGTACCTTAGCTTACAAATTCATTGACACATTGAAAGCCTACAATGGCGAGCTTACCGCATATACCGGAATGGATAGATATTTCATTTCTATATAACCTCTTCAAATTTAGATTTTCACATTGGCTTCATCTCTATGAGGCGTCAGATTTTTCTTGTACTTAAAAATGATATCTGTATAAAAATAAATGATAAGAGGGTAAACTCTTAATTTTTGAAGACGAGAATTGAACTTTAGCATACAACCGTTGAAATAAACATTTCCATCTTAAAGTTGCAATGTTTCTTTTGCCTAATTTAATGAGCTGTATAATTTTACCTTTTATCTATAAAATAATAATCTATATTACCCATTGTTCTCCTAATGGCAAGATTTAAAAACCCAGTTATACATTATTCTATTTCCTCCTCAGTAGATCGTGACTTTTGTTCGCCAGCTATTACATGTCTGATTTCATATTATCTTTAATGTTTCTAAAAGATTTACAGATATAAATTTCCACAGAGGTCCCGTAAAAAAAAAACATTAAATGGCACGTACTTTGTATTTTATCTCAGCAACATACCCAGTACTTTATATCCTACAAGATTATTGATCCGAAAACCTTTTGAAATTATTATAAAGGAAGTTTATGTTTTTATTCAATTTGGTTAAAAACATAAATCGTAGCTTGGTTTATTTTCATATTGCAATTTATGATCGTGTTTGTTGCACTCTTGAAATGTTTGAATAACAATGAGACATATTTATTGTTTCAAAGGAGACTGTTGGCGGCAATATTTGTCATTCTTTCCCTAATCTCCTTTTTGAAATGTAATCGAAATAATTTTAATGGTAACCTGACAATAAATAGAAATGAAATGTTTTAACATCTAAATATGTTAGTAAGAGTTGCAACATAGAATGTCTCGTAACAAACATGAATATTGTATGTACAATTAATATCAAGATTTTTTTTTAAAAAAAAATATACAGTAAACTCCAACTGTATCGATATCGCTTGTAATGATATATCGGTTATATCGATACGTTTGTCTTGGTCCCTGCCAACTTCCATTATAACCTAACGGAAGCATCCTCGCATATATCGATATCGCATGTATCGATATTTCGGATATATCGATGTGGATTTTCAACCCCAACGCACATATATTACTTCTTAAAACGATAATTTGCTGCACAAGTTTGTTGTGGAAGAGCGGTCTCGGTCCGCTTGTTTTAATGCATAAATATCTGCTCGATTAAATACAATGACGCGGAACATGTTCTGTGCGTACGTAACTACCGTATACTTTAGATTGTTACAACTAGATTTAAACTTGTGAGTTTTTCGTGTTTATTCAATAACGTTTACTTAATATTTGAAAGGAGAAATATGGTATTTTTCACCTTAAAAATGTATTGTAATAAGGAAACAGATTTCGCCTTATTGAGAAACCTCTCAAAGATTTCTCAGTGGAATCTTTATCAACAGTCGTATTTGATTAATGTCAGCATGTTGATTTTTGACATCTGCAATTTTGTGGTTGTTTCATTTTCACAAATTCTTTTAAAATTCTTAATATGAAATTAAAAAGTAGAAATATTTAAGTAGGTTTATTGAAAAGTGTTGCTTTAGTTATATTAAGTTATATTTGAAAATATTTTTCAAAGCTCACAGGCTTTTAAATTTAATTTGTTTTTAGAACATATCTTGATATATTATTTCCTTTTAAACATTTTATGAAAAGAAGCATAGCTTTAAATGTATTTGGAGGAAAATAAGTTAATTACAATCTTCATGAATTCTTTGTGTTACTTATATTATACCTGAATTTCACTTAACACAATACCCGTTCTTTGCTCACTTTTAAAACTAAACTTTATCTTTATAAATCGACTGAACATTTATTTTATTATCTCTTTCGATCCAAATCTACTGATATATTCAGAATCAAAAATGAAATTGAGGAAAAAGTCTGGAAAAAATCACTTCGTGTTACAGCATTTTATTGCCACATTTATACGTTTTTTGAAATGATTGAATAATAATGAGACAGATTTATTGTTTCCTACTGACTTTATTGTTAATGGCAACAGTGATGATATTTGTATTTAATTATTTAAGGAGTGTTAAGAAATGATAAGAGAGAAATTCTCATTTTATTTTGTTTACAGTATGAAATTATATTTGATTTCCATCGAGATTGTTTTACTTTCAATTTAAATAATCAGCATACAGATGTGTTGACTCTAAAGCCGAAAACATCTATCAAATTCAATCAGCTGTTATAATTATACCAATGGGTCTCCTTATTGCAAGTTTAAATAACACAGTAACATATCATACTATCTCCTCCATAGGCGCCTTGGCGTAACCTTTGTAAGCCAGCTTTTATAAGCATATACAACATTAATATTGTTATTCTAGATGAAGATGCATGGGTATAAATCCTTCATTGTAGAACGTAATTGTGATGTTTTGCAGCAGCAATCATGCCATAAACTGTCTGCAAACACAGGCGTTAGTTTTACTCAATACAAACAGATCATATAAAGTTAAAAAAGATCATGGTATGTTAACAAAGGCCGTAATGTTTTTATGTTAAAAATTTAAACCACAAATACATGAAAAAACTACTATAACCGGACATGTTTGGGACCTGACTAAATTTCCGGATAAGCGAGGGTTCATGTCCCGTTTACTGAAGATTTAAGGCTTTGACGTTCTTAACTAATAAAGACTGGAGGAGTTGAGTAGTTAATTTAAATGTATGCTTATTTTCCACATCTTCCATTTGAATCCTTACTTTAAGTTGATATTGATGTTATTTCATGACGAGTGTAAAAATGCAAAAACAACGATAATTTAAAATATTTTAAAAAAAATACAATAATTGTAATTTCCCCCTTACTTTAGACTTGTGTTTCAATAATTTAAATAACCTTCTCTAATCCTATATATGTACCTTACAGATGTTTAATCAACAAAAAAAAATAAAACCAATATTTATAATTTAAGGGAAAGTATTATCTTCCGCGTGAAACAAAATTATTTCTTTCTATTCAAGAAAATGTGGATTGACATGCGGTATGAATTTTAAAGAGCTTAATTAGTTTTAATCCGCGATTTTGCTTTCGTTTCACAAGCTGACAATCGTATCCTAACACAAACGCGAGGAAAAATCTCGGGGACCCTGAAAACCTGAAATTTGTTGAAAGGTGAAGATTTCCCGGTTTTTTCGGGTTTATCTGTATACTTAAAAAATGTTTTAATAGAAACAAAATCAAAAAACTTAGGAGTATCCTTAAAGATATATATTTTTTTGAAAAAATATTGGGCGCACTTGATTTAAAGATATGAATGGAAAGGGCAATTTTAAATAGGGTGTTAGTTGACCCTAAAAAATTTTTTCAAACCGAGAGTTTATGAAAACCCCAAAGTAAATTTATTGCTTTCCCAAATTTGATTAGCAAATAAGACTTGCAAATAAAAAAGGAAAAAACCCCGGTAAATTAAAATGTACATAGACAATTTACAAAAAAGGGAAAACTTTTTAAAAAAACTGGCAAAGGGCTATTTAGAATAACAAATTTGGCAAAAAATTGGGTTAAAAAAAAAAGTTAGCTATTTGGGCCCTGGTGACAAATTTTTCCCGGGGAAAAAATTTTGATTTGAAACAATAATTCATTTGTACATTTCTTTATTTTAAATTAATATCTTATTACCCATTTAATAGATACGTACAAACACAAGGCATTTTATCTTCAACATAATGCACAGTGTAGTAATGTACAGTGTAGTAAAACCCTTACAAAAACAAACATAAGTATACAATATGTCCTTGTTGTGTTCATGCCGTGAACTGGATAGTTCACAGGAAAAATGTTAAACATATACATATTGTGTAGAATTTCAAAAAGTACATAGGAGAAAAAACAGTATACCCCAAATACATAATACCATTTTTATGCATTCTGCTTAAGCCTGTACTACGGGGTGTGGACGGTAACTTACACTTTCCAGTATTGTCAATAAATACGCACAATCAAACCGAGCCTGCAACATTTTCAATCATTTTGGCATGTTTTATACCATACTCATATCAATCAATACGAAGAGACGGTAGAACAGATTAAATTCAAATTTGGCAAATGCAACAGTACTCAAGACAAAGTAGGATTATTTACCCTTAAATATGGCTAACAGAATTATCAACAAAATAAAAGCAACACTAAATCACATATTTGCAATTTATCACTGTGACAATACATTTTATAACAAAACTTCCTAATAGAGTAGATTTTTTATTTTATAAAAATTGTCATTTTTAAAGGTTGTGTTTCAATAAAGCAAGCTTTAATTTGGTTTAATAATGAGAAAACTGTCAAATTGTCAAGGAAGGAAACGTCTTATAATTGAATTGAACAGTTTTCAATTAACATTTGCTTCATTTTCAATGACGAAGACGACCTTTACAATTTCAACCTTTTTGAAATGAATGCGATTTAAAAACTTGACATGTCAAATAATTTATGCGGAAAAAATGAAAATGAATAATTTCGAAAATAAAATTAAATGTGTGTATATTTGAACTTGAAAAATACGCAGACAGTTAAACCGAGCAGGAAGTTTTTGCAAATTTCATATCTGTTGAAATATGTCTTTTTAGCTACCTTTGAAAAAAAATGGGAAATAATCCGCTAAAGTTACTGTGAGCTTATGATACATGTGTATGTATTGTTTTTGATATCTGCTTTTATTTACTTGCTGTATTGCAGACGATAATATTAATCTTAATCCACAAGTGTTGGCCTTTTTCTACATAGTTGGTTAGGAAGATTGACAATTATGCAACAATTTCCCAGACTTCTACTTTAATAAATTCAATTCATGTATCAATCATTTAAATAAGTGTATTTTCTTGAAAAGAGATTGATACCATTTGTTTTCAATTCTAGATCTTTGGCTTTCAGTGGCAGCTTTTTACGGAATTGCACTAGAAGAAATGTATCGCTTGTCAGTATTCATTCTTATCTCTTCTTATTAAAGGCCAACATATATGTAGCGCAAAGGAAAATTGCTCAAATGAATTTGCTCATAAAATCCAAAATGACTCTTGCTAACTTGAGATTACATTCGTTTAAAATTGGACGAATTGAATTTTTAATGTATTTTAATGTAACATATCTTTAATAAAACATATCATTATTGAAGTAACAGAACAAGTTTATATTCATATATAACACAAGGCAATTGTTGCATATATTTTGATTTTTTATACATTTATTTGAATAATCTGATAAGCGAAAACAATTGTTCATTAAGCTACGGATTAATGTATTCAATCACATTTCTTAAAATTGATTTTAATCATGTATTAATTAAGGTTAATATAAAATCCAATTTCAACACTTTTTAAAACTCATTCAAATGTGCATACATGTAAAAATACTTCTAAAATATTTTTTTAAATAAAATAAAATTTAGAAATGAAACTATCATTCAGATATATTACAACAAGTCACATAGATTATTTTGACATTAACATTCCTATCAGTATAAAAAACGAAATTAACATGCAGATATTTTCAACATTTCTAATTTATTTTACGTATGCAATAAAAAGACATATTTTCCAACATACAAAATATGTTTTTTTGCTATGTAATCTTGCTTTTAGAACATGTCATCATGAATTTTTTTCGACAAGTTAACATGTTGTTTTCACGAGTCGTCATGGTACTTTGACAAGTTAACATGTTGTCTGCACATGTCATCATGATTATTTGACAAGTAAACATGCTGTTTAAACAAGTCAGCATGGTATTTTGACAATATATGATGTAAATTGCACATGTTAACATGCTTAAACGACAAAATAGTATCATAATGTTACAAGAGATCAAAAACATTGATCACATAAGACAGTCACGCGTTCCATATGCGGGCATCTCGCTGCTTTCTTTCTTGTGACAATGCCATGCTCTAGCTCAAGTGAAAAAAGGGGTGAGAGGCCCGCATGGTATAGTCCCTTGATCGATTGATGATTTGTTAATTCCGTATATTGTCTTCGAATTTCCGTAAAAAGCACTATTTTCTGCAGGAACCAACAACAGACTATTTGTCTGATTCCATTGTGGATTAGCCATAGCAATAGTTTGGAGGTCTGTTTTTTTTTCGGCAAAATATATAGTCAAAGGAATAAAGCATCGAACAGTCCGTCCGCATGCCAAGGTCGCTTTTGGAGGTTAGAGTTGGCGATTTGTTCTTTCTGTATATAAAGTCTTTAAATTTTCGTTAAAAATGACACAATTTCTTGAGCTCACCATTAGATAACCGTGTCTAATTTTTTTGCAAATAGGTCATAGTAATAATTTGAATGTTCACCTTTAAGGCAATATAAGGCACAAAACCAATTGCCACGAGAGACCCGCTCTTTTTGATCGCTGTTTGGATCTGCGTTATATTATTTCTGTTATCATTAGAACAACTGACTTTTTCTGACACCATTATATAGCGTTGTCATGATGTAAAATGTTTACAGAAAATGGCCGTTCAATGGATAAACAGAAACAATATATCGTAGATTCAAAAAGCAACCAAGAAACGTTTAAAGACTTTTTGCATAATATTTATTTATATTGCGCCAATAAAGCACGTGTCCTCAACCATAAATCATTTAGCCGTAAATATGTTGTCCATCTTTTAATTGACTGAAATCAAATAGTGTTCCCTAATATGCCGGCTTTGGAATCATATTGTACGTGAATTTTATAAAAGATACATGTATATGTAATAACTGTTTCTTGGTCACTTATTTTTTGTTAGTTTCTTTTTCAACAACGAAATAAGAGCAGCATAGTCTTCAAATTAACTTAAGAAAGGTCGCCGAGTGTAAGATATAATATGTCACTAAAACAAGCCTTAAATTTATCAGACTGACTAGAACCGTTGAAAACTATTATTTAAAGACATTGCTTCTTCTAAAAAAGTTATTGTATTATTAGTGGTGAAGAAGAATATTTTTGTAACGACTTTAAGAGTTGGCTTTCGGTTAATTATGTCTTCAGATTCATAAAAAAACGCAGACTAAGTAATCTAAAATAATAACAACATATATTGACTTTGTTTTCAATGACGTTATATTTGTCTTTAACTAACATGGATTAAAAGCATGAATTAAGAATAGAGGGAAAACAAAGAACGTTAACTTGCTTTGATTTTCGATTCGATGAAAAAGGCAATTCTGCATAAAGTAAATTATAACGTTTTGTTATAACTATAACTGCAATTTCTTTCAGGAATCGTGTTCATTTATGAAATAATTATAGTTTTCAAACATTCTGTAGTACAAAGCACGTGTTCTGTTTAACTTTTAGAACATGTAATGGGGCCGATCCCTCAAGTACAATGATACCTATTAGGTAGACATTTTATACTATGTGTTTATTTCATTTATTTAAATTCTTCAGCAAAATGTTTACCCCTGGGACAACAATTCTTAAGACAATCCTTAACAGGCATAAACGTCTTGATTTAGTCAGGTCGTGCGTCCCCCAATGCGGTCTTAAGAAATTTAATGTTAATATCAAACCTTAGACAGCTGAAAATATAGCACACGCTAATGTAAATGATCTAAGGAATTATAAAGCCGGTCTGACTTTACGTCATGCACTTATAGAGATGTTTAAGACCAATGTATTCATCAGGATAAAACGCTGAAATGTCGTCATATATTTCTGACAGCCAAAACATTTTTTCATCTCATTAGTCTGATACTTAGTTGCATAAATCGTATGCTTGATTGCATCAAAAGGGTTTTCACATTTATCATACAGTTTAATATTGATGCCTTAAAGGTTCTAAAACATCTGTAGTAGTTAGCCAATGTAAGTTTCTTATAATTCATTTTTTTAAGAATTCATAGAAAAACTATTTATCATGTTCTATTTTTTACACAAAATTACTTTTTTGGGAGGGGTTGGGTGGAAAAATGTTCAGAGTGATGTTATATCAACTCCCAAGAAGAATTCTACAAAAGACTCAAGTAATGTCTATGTTTTTCAACATTAACCTATAATGGCGAGTCTAAACAAAGTACACTAAGACTTATTGACACGGTATGCTTCGTTTCTGAACAAAGTAATGGATATGTTTCCTACAGGAAGCAAGTAAAATATCTCTAAATGTCAATTTGACATTTAACCAATGCAGTCTAGACAGAGAGAAAACGTCTTATCTAGAAATACATAATACATTAGTCCTTGTGCAATTAAATAACAGAAATATTTAAAGGTTTAAATTGCCCTATCCATGTTTTATGTTTAAATTCATCACTTTACTTGTATAATCCTGTCATTCAATGATTTGCAATATTTAGAGTTTCATAACCGTTACTTTTTATTTCCTTTGGATGAAGCTCTAAAAATGTTATCATCATCAGATGCCGAACCTCAATCCAGGTTTATTATTGCAGACACGAGCGAGCATCTTAGTAGAATCACTGAAATTCCTGACTTCAACCGGTTGGCCTAGTTTAATAAATATAGCAGTACATTAAATGGTTTTCTCTAAGAAAGGTCAGGTTTTTATTTTCAATTTTATAAAATAAAAAATGTCATTGAATCGAATTTCTTACGACAAAATTTCGAAATGATATTTCAATATTTTAATAGACATTTTAGCTAGGTCAAAGGCTAATACGGGATCACTTTTTCTTTTTTCCTTAGAGTATTAATAGTAGTAAAGATGGATAAAATGTTATATTATTGATTTATCGTGAGAAACATATGTGCAATTCATTTTTGTTCTGTTTTACGTCTCACCGACACCGTCGAGGTCATATAGGTCATTTCTAACTTATATGGTGAAGGAAGTCCAAAGGCACCCACCCCTCAGCACGAACGGGCACCTGAGTTAAACCATCGACATTCTTTAAGCTAT
Source organism: Ruditapes philippinarum (assembly GCF_026571515.1). Classification (NCBI taxonomy): domain Eukaryota; kingdom Metazoa; phylum Mollusca; class Bivalvia; order Venerida; family Veneridae; genus Ruditapes; species Ruditapes philippinarum. The sequence continues at coordinate 52,108 of NW_026867029.1, forward strand.
CTGCATAGCTTTCTCACATTGCCACGTACCCCGTACTATTTAAATATAAGTGTATGATCAATTGACATGAACAAATATATGGTAATAACAGTGCCAAACTTATCTTCTACAATACAATTTGTAACACATTTAGTGTGTTATCTACACTTAACTAAAATTAAACTTTCAAATGTGGTTTATTGGCTGTCAACAAAATTATCTGTTAACACATCCTTTCATGAAACATCAATAATGTTATAACAGGCGAACAGCGTCACATAATGAATTTTCACCACAGAATTGACCTGTCAATCTAGTTACATCGAACAACATATAGCACTATATTGTCTTATTTTGTTTTTTGGTTTGTGGTATTTTGTCTTATATACAAATTTGATAAGAAATTGAATGCATTACTTCTATGCCATGATGTGTGACTCAAAGAACGATATCGTGCCTATCAATACTTTTGAAATTTCGATTGCAAGTAAATTTATCATAAAATATACATAATTTTAGAACGTATGTGAAAAGACTTTTTAGATTTAACATTGTTTGAGGACATGACATCGTCATCAAGATACATTTTGCTTTCAAGACAGGCCATTTACACATAATAGCACATTTTCCCACTATTGTCTTATAGTTTATATATGTCGTATCAAAAAGCTTATTTACTCAGCATAAAGAAAAACACATACAATATACATGTATATAGAATATTTACCAAACTTATTCATAACAACGATACAACATATTTATAGCAACGATCCTTCTCAAAGTCATTGTATTTTGTGTGATGGTTTATTATCAGCCAACGTATTTATTACCATGTATCCATTATGCAAAGTTGTTATGATAAATTGATAACGGAAAGAATTGACGAAAAATAAATTAACAGCCGGTTATTGATGATTTAAAAGTTTATTTAAATCTATAATGCGTTCCAGAATAAAAAAGGAAATTCCAGATGTCCTTTTTCCGGGGGTCGACCTTAAGCCACTTTTTCAGCAACAAATTTACATGCAGAGATAGATACATAGTGAGACTAGAGAGATAGGGGAATAATTCCCCTATCTTTTAAACCTAGTACCTGTCCGTTCTGCGGATACTATTCGACTATCTTTTTATAGGGGTTTATTTTCTAAGGATAATTTTTGCAAAACTGTTGTTTGGAGTTATTTTGATAAATATGCATAGAAGTATATTGTTCATACTTTAAAATGGTTCTTGTTGCTGGGTCGTTATGGGGGTTGCGTTTATTGGACGCCGCCTTTCCTTGTTGGTCTTGTTTATCATAATTTAATATTACTGTCATTTTTGCAGTTCATTCTCCGAAATCGCAAAAAATGTGTGTAATACTATTTTTACGAAATGAATAAATATGATATTTTTTTCTCCATATTTCTCATGCGTTAGTATGATCTTTGCTGATAATTGTTATTTGTGTAGATGAAAATGTGTTCGTGATATATGGTTTTTTACCCCCGTTTTATATGAAGATGATATAATCAATGACAAAATGGAGGGTCATTCAATAACGCAAAACATTTGTTTCTTTTTTTATGACAATAAGTTTCTTTATTTAAAATTTTCCATCATACATCATGTTGTTAAAATGAAAAAAAAATGTAGTTAAACAAACAAAAATAAAAAATATTTAAAAGTTATCTACAACTGATATTAATATGATAATTAATAAGCTAGTGGTAAACGTATTTATTGCCAACTAATCCATTTTTAACCAAACTATCTATAAAAATACGTATCCATTACCTACAATGTAATCATTACATTTATTTACATTAATTATCAACTTTAAAAAAAACAAGTGCAAAAAATATAATATTTATAGTGAAAATGAATAATAATAATGATAACAACAACAATAGAAATAATAATTATAATAATAATGAACTTCAATATTCATATATAAACATATATATTAATAAGTGACTTTCAACTGATGTTTCTCATTTTCTTTTCAAAAATATATGCCATGTTTATTTGCCAGGGTGATATTGAAATGAGAAAAATAAATTAATGTCAGTTAGTGTTTTAGTATAAGATTATACTATTTTTACTATTTTTCTCATTAAACTTATATGCCTAGAAGTGTAAATGAAAATATCAGATAAAAATTTTGCTTTATTCAATATAATATAACTGTTACATATACCGGGGAATGTGTTCCCAAATTACCCCATTACTTCAGTGTGGGCATAGAAAAGTTGTTTGAAGTGGCAAATACGGTGAAAGATAAAGCATCTTTGCTTTCTAACATTAACAAAATGAAAAGGTACTTTACTCGTATAGCATTTAATGATAGGAAAGTTTACTTTTCTTTTTCTTTTTTAATAACTGATAAATAAACAAACAAATAAAAAAAGGGATGAAAAAATAAGTAAATAATAAATAATTAAATAAATATATGAAAAAAATAAATAAATATATATATATAAATCATTGATGTAATATAAGGTGATTGAAATGTGATAAAAACATCAAATGGTAAAAATGTTATTTATCTGCGGTAAATCATTATCAATTATATGCAATAATGTGATTGATAGCTTTGATGAAAATATATTGTTTCAATGCTGAGTAAATAGCTTAATTATATAACCCGGTCTCATCGAGAAAATACAAAACTCATTTCAACCAAAGTTTAATTTGTTATGGTTATATATTGGCACATCTTCATCTGTTAATTCTTTTGAAAATTATATCCAAGTTTATGCGGACAAAAAAATGACACATAACTGTTTGCTATGCATGTATGTTCCAAAAGTGCCAATTCAATGTTCTAAGATTTCTTTACTCAAAGAAGTAGTAAATCTTATCAGCTATCGTACAATCTCTAGTTGTAAAATAATGTCCATTTTACTGACAGTCGATTCCACATTAATCATTTCGCTAGTAGTCAATAAATACCACTGAAGCACTAATAGTCTTACCACATAACGCGGAAATAAATACAGAAGTTACACATTGTGCTGATTAGTTACAACAATGTGTGAGAAGTTCTACATCATCTTTAGGCATTTCATTAAAAAATGCGTTTTTAAAAATATTATAATATAATATACCTTGCCTACCTTATGATAACTATTATAAGTTCAAATACAAACAAGAGACAATGTGAATACATAAGCCGACCTCTGGTAAAATATTCGACCTGTGGGGGATAATAACATTCCTGCCTGATGCCCGGAACAGCACAAACGTCAAAACATGATCATGATTCTTGTTTTAACCCGCACTCCCCCGGGGCGAAACTAAAAAAAATTGTATTCAAAACTTAAAACTAAAAAAAAATATGTATGCAAAAAACAAATATGTATTCAACACTTAAATAAAATATGTATGCGAAACAAAAAAAAAAACAAAAATTTAGACAAAACAAAAAAAAATATAAAGAATTGCAAATGTCACTTTTATGCCACCGTACATAACTGAAAATGAAACTATTTTTTCATCAAAAACAAAAATATCTCAAAAATGTTCGGCCATGGTAAACGAGGTTGCTTTGTTATAACAAATATAGTACTATTTATATTCATAAGTATTTTCAATGATATGTTTCTTTTGGATCGTTTTTCCCTGTGTTTCTCTTCTTTTCTATTTTGTTTGTTGTTGTTGTTGCTTCTTTTTTTTTGGATAAAAAAACAACAAACAAACAAACAAAAAAAAAACCATTAAACTTGCAATTACATTTATGCATATAAAGGGCTTATAGTTTTTATTTTTTTAATAAAAATTTCAATGTCATTGTGTTACTGCAGCAAACGAAAATTAAGGCAAATTTGGACGTTCCTGAACATTCATCGGAATATAATACAAATAACTAACATTATGTGTTTTGCAGAATTCTGATCTCAAATAATCTATTTTTCTGATTTTTATCGAAAGTTCAGACACAAAAATAAAAAATCTAATTTCAATATAATAAACATAATAGAAAATATGCGTATCAAGGAAATATATTCGATGATAAAAGCTAGTTTCAAAATGTTAAAAAGGTTAAGGCACAATCTGTCGCAGAAATCCATAATAATTAAAATGTTTAGATAATGTAAAACATGTATTCACTATTGGTTTATCAAGATTTTTAGAGAATGTAAGATGCTTTAACATATGGAGGAAAGTATCGATGAATGTTCAATAATATGTCGTAAAGGTAGCTAATATGTATCTAGGCGCAGTATTTTTGACATTCTTCACGAAATACTTATTTACAATAATTATATTTATCGCAAAAATTCTATTCTATATAGAAATGAGATCGTACCACTCTTAGGGAACTGTAACAGAATATACTTAAAAGTTTTATAACAAGAGTATTTGATAAAATTGATAGAACAATGAGAGCAAATTTTGAGGAAGCGAGTTGCTTATATTGTAATCGCAAAAAGAATCCCAAAAGATTTATGAAAACCAAATATATGCGTAATATTATAATTACAACAAAACACTAAGAAATCAAGATTAACATCAAAGAGCGCTCCATGAATAATTTTATATTTATATCTCACTCATAGTAGCACAAATTATTTTTAATTTTGAATATATATTTATATTGGTCGTGAGACTCAGATATAAATAATGAATGTTTTCTATTTCTGTAATAGTAAAAACAACAAGACTACAGACACAAAAATAACCACCATATGTAAGACAGCAATATAGAGGTGCACACTCTCGCTCTTCTTCACTCTCTCGATTCTCGAAATCACTTGATGCTCAAAGTGTGCTACTATATTTACTAACAATGTACTCATGACATGTTGATTTTTCCTAACCGCAATTCATGAATATTTGGCGTGTTTACCGAATGCTCACGTTGTTCTGTAGAGACACCATTCTCGTGTGTGCCGTACTTTTGATTTACTAGGTGAACATTCCCTGATTATGACACTGTCTTGAGAGCGATTTATATATAATTAATATATCACAGAATTAATTTTTACATATTTCTTTGGATATAATAGTTGATTATGTTGAATATGGCAATCCGAGAGAGAGCCATTACTCATACGCATAAGATAAATTATTTTTGTACATCTTTCATTTATTCTTTTAATATTTTTACCTTCATAAATCTATATTTCGATTTCATTTTATATCTTGCCAGCGGCTTCTTTCTTGGGGCATATACCTATACGGAAGATTTGCAGTAGATAAATACTCAATTCACCGGGTTAAAAATATATATATAACTTCTGATTTGCTACTTCGATTTCGCAAGATCAGGCAACATCATAAACGAATGTCTTCTATATATAAATGTTTTTTATAAGTATTATGGACAGCCATCCATATTTATTTTCTTGGTCCAACATATTAATCTTAATGCCTTGGGTGGTATTCCTATTCATTTTATATCGACATATCATAATTATTTGGTGTTTTTGATATTTAATCATATGAGAAGTGATATGCTCTGTTTCGCATATTAGAATATGTTTTTTATACTCACTCAATATTTCTCTGAATTATTTAATACAACATGATATGTGTGTATTTCAGTGGAATATGTTATGATCGCTTTGCGGACTCGAAAATGTGCATCTCACTCACTCGCATCATCAATCTGAAAAAAATGTTTTAAAAAAAACATTTTCTCTCCCGTGATTTGTTATGTGATGATGAGTCTTATAAAATAACATTGACCTTTCACTGAACATGACGGAATTTTCAAAGTTATGTAATTTTTAATGTATGAATTTAATGCAAGGATAAATCAATAGTTTTAATATTTTTGTGTGACATTCTTAAGGCTTTGATTAATGAGTATCTGTATTGGTTACTTTATTCTCACTCTCCACACATCTAGACAGACTATTTTACATTATGAGTTAAGAAAACCATACATTTATAAAGACTCATAGTGTTCCATCGATGTTGTGACGATGTAGTAACTCATTAGATTGACCATATAAATACTATAATTCAAATACTTGGTGGTGGTAATATTTTAAAGTCATATTAAATCGTGCAGTAAGATACTCTTATGACTTGATATGATATTATACTCTAATATTTAATATTTGGTGAAATATATTGTAGTATGTCAGTGTATATAACAAATATTAATGATAAAAATTGTAAATTAATATCATTCCAGTACAAACTTTACAGTATTCTCACACTTAGATATGATAACTATAATGCGTTCTTGTCAATGTGTGTGATCACCGGAGTCTATTGTCACACAGTAATCTAATATAAAAAGATGAGAAGATGTCTTATAATCATAAATAGAATAGTTAGACACACTAAATAAACTATAAAACTTCATTAATTGGAAATGTAAAGGTGTGAAAATTATGTGCTTATTGCTTTTCATATCACAAATATCTTAAACTCATGTGGAAGGGATTTAACATCAATGAGTATATCCATTATTGGAATTGTATTAGCCGTCAAAACAACTCATAAAAAATGTGAGTATATTAACCCCATGATTCATTATTTAAATCATATATTTCCCAAATGCATTCTAGACAATTTCCGATTTCACCATTCAATTTTAGTTTCGTGAGATAGTTCATTCCTTCGTGTTTGTGATGTTATAAATTTGAACCGCTTCATATATTACGACAATACTTCATTATATACCAATGATTCTATTACATTATTTGTTGTTAGTAAATCTACTAAACATCTTTAAACTTTATATATATTAACATATATATTTAGTTATTATCTAAGATTCATATCTTCTCTCTTATTAGGTGTAAGGTATAGTGATTGAAAATGCATCACTTAATTCATATTTAATATCGGGAGACCACTTATTAATTGATCCAATCTAAACGAGGGTTAAATGCGGAGCAACTCATGTCGAACAAAGTTTATGTTACCGCATTTAATCTACCGCAATGCTACAGAGTGTAAGATATTTTCAGAATATGTTTTAAGAATATATTGGTCTGTTTGTAATTTTAATCTCAAATATACTTGGAATAATTAGACACAAATCCTTATCGTAAATTTATCACAAGGAACGTGTTTCTATTTATAGATTAATAATGAATTTGAATTATGGTATAGTAGCACAACTTTCATATTCATAAACTAAGCAAATACATAAATATAAGTGTAAAAAAGACATCATGTTATGTTTAACGCCTTTTATCGGAATACCGGTAAATTGTGCTCGTGTCAGGGAAAATTGACTTCTCAACAAAAGCTCATAATATAAATTACATTATTTATTGATGAGTACCTGTAGAAGATACATAGATACAGATAAAGTACTATCTTATTCAATGTGAAACAATTAGTGTATTTAATACTTGGCGTTATCGATTGGTAACTTGTATTAATCGTTTCAAGAATTTCCAGTATTAGACATAATTATGTACTTGCATTTACTACATGCAAGAATTGCGTCATGTTTTAATATTCAGTAATGTTAATTTGCCTTCTTGTTGATATACTCTGTATTATTTCTGTTATGTAGGCATAACATATTCACATTCTTTCGTTTATCTTCTTGCAGGGATAGCAAACAACATACGTTTCTCTTGCAAACGGTTTCCCTATCGGTTTCTTACGCAAAACCATAGGCAAATTAGAGATATACATTGCTTGTTTTAAAAATATTCAAAAACTATAGCATCACATTTGAAGATTGTATTTTTTTCAATACATGATACTTAGTATTAAACACTTCTGAATCTGACATCTATACTCAAATATAATCAATCTGAAAATATTCTAGGTATGCAAAAAGATTTTATCCTGCATACTTGAAATAATTATAAGCAAAAAGTGTAAATATCTTATAATTGCATTTAATTAACAGCGTGTGTAAAAAAATCAAGCAAAATGTTGCTGTTATTCTATGTGTTGTCATGTTTAAGACTGGATGGTGGCGGAAATTGATATACTGTTTTAAAATATCTGTAATTTATTGCACATGCATAATTAATAAATTACAGAAAAATATTGTTTAGTTCTGAATATACTGTTTATTGTTTCATAACTCTGGTTGCAGAATTCATGGCCAGATTTCGAGGGTATAATATAAAGAAACATACTTGTATATTTAAGTTTCTAGAAAATAACCCGTAGGTTATGTAAGAATCTGGCCGGTGTAAGAAATGTGACATGTGTAGAACAATTCTACATAGCTATGAGAACAGACTTAATTCACATAGTCTGCGAGTTTCACTATTTTACAATTGTGTGCTTTTGAATGATCTATCCATTCTAAAACATACAATTGTCATGTTTACAGTTTTATGGTAGTTTTTATACTACTTTAAAAAAGATAAAATATTCTGTAATTGACAAATGAAAATCTTCTTACAATAAATTAACAATACAAAATATGTACCGTGTAAAACATTGCAATATTGTTACACCGTTTATGTATGTTCGATAATAGGAAACAAGCCGAAATGGGACGGAATGGGCATCTACAAAACGGAGCAAAATGTTGTGACAGCTAAATAACCAACGGTCTATAACATATATACACACTAGTATAAGAATACGCTAAGTACACTCCACTCTATCTAAGAACATACCATGAGTATCTTGTTTACAGAAAATCAAGACATTAATTGTACTTATTGCCATACTAAGAATGTGACTGGGTCATCAAATATTAAAATGTTGTAATTTGATGCATACAAAAAAATGAAATTTTAACTTCATACATTTACAGAATAATTGTGTAGAAATCAAACGAATATTAAATTTACATACTCCGCCTTTGTAGCACGTTGTTCGATCCCTTTATCAATATAATAATTGGTATTATTTAATTTTACCTATGCAATATCAGTCAAATATATTTCATATTTTTAAAAAATAAATATGAAATATAAATATGAAACTGGACGGAGTCAAAACTCATATTTATTTAAAGGGACTTCTTTTACCATTTTGTTTGAAAAATACAAAACAACTTTTTGTTGAATTTTTGAAAACTATCTAGAATGATAGAAAATGGTCTAACTAAGAACATAAATCCGAACACCAATATCTTTAATTATCACACACCCGTGCCGATTTTGCGACTCCGTGAATATGGTATTGCACGGCCGTGCATATATTTTGACGTGACGTCATTAGCGTTATACAAACATAGTATAAAGACGCGCTATAGGCGCGTCAATGAAAAATGACTCTTATTACACTTTAAACGGTCTTTATTTTGGGTATGTGATAAATAGAATATTAAATTCGTGTAAGTCAATACTGAATTTATTGCACTCGTTGAATAAAATAATATTATGCTCGCCAGAGGCTTGCATAATATATTTTATTCAACTCGTACAATAAATTCAGTATTGAACTTACACTCATTCAATATCCTCTATTTCTGTCATTAACGCTGTACAGACGTTCAAAGAGTTGTTTACATGACGTCACAATGTAACGCTAAATATCGCGTGCATAACAAGATTACTGCACGCTGTACAATTGCAGTTGCGTAGCAAGCAAAGGGGTTCGTAACCATTTTTCTTTGATAATGAAATTAAATAAAAATGTTATTTTCTCATGGAAATATGTGGCATTTTATCATGTTTCGTGAAAATATATTCAATATTTCACTGAAACAAAAAAAAATATCCTCTTAATATTTGCAACATATTATTGTTTGAAACTTTAGGTTTTGAAAAACAACAAGCTGTTGTGAAACACTTAATTTATTCAAGCTTTATACATATACAATTCTTATTTTTGATTTTGTTTCTTTTTAATTAATGTTTTAATGCACTAAGTCAACTGTTTATTCTACTTTTCACTAATATGTGTTATAATGAAAAAAATAACTATATTTTCTTTCGTACATGATATCCTTGAAACACAACCGCTCTCCATTATATCATTTTGTTTGAGTATAAACTATTGCCATAATTATATAAATACACATCCCGGAATAAACACAGACAGAATCGCACATATGAGTATTTGATATTCTGCCAAGACAAGTACAAATAAAATGGTTTCCTGCGGGAAACATTTTTAATGATATAAAGATATTTCATTTAACTATTTTCAACAATGTTTGGGGAAAAAATAAATAAACGTTTGTATCAGGAATATAGTTTAAAATAATCGATCAATAGAAGGAGGTCTATGGAGACTGGTGATCGTTGAAGACCGGAGGCCGGAGAGAATGTCGAACATAAAATAATTACGGTATTTCTTTTTAAGAAAATGATTAAATATCATTGTATGAATGATTCCGTGCAATATTTACACAAATTTACGCAGAAAATATCTCTATTTATTATGGCAGATGCCACGAATGTTTTGTAGATTTTCACTATAAACAATTTATTGTTTGTAAAATTTGAGATAGATATTAAAGAAACATTGATCATTGCTATTTTTTTTTCAAACACATCATTGAAGATTTTCCACCTTAAACGGTAAAATAATTATAGAAAATTGGAAATATCATGTAATGGTTATATGTGTTCTTAATCAGATGTAACTCGGGGTAAATCCGTAACGTACCGGCTAACGGTATTTAGCTAGGTTTTCGAAAAGGTCAATTAACCAATCATGTACGGTTAATAGATCACATTTAATATAATTGAATAGTCACATTAAAAAACAGGTTTTATTTGATTCTGTTAATAAAGTTATCAATATTTCTATTATTTATCTTTTTTTATTTCAAAGTAACAACATATTTGTGCATTATGATTTATACTTATATACACATAAAAACGTTCCACAAAGTATTTTGTCTTCGACAATATTATTGACGCAAAAAAGAAAAAAAAATACCTTAATGGTACAAATTTGCTAATTTTGTGACCCCTATCGGGGGCACTTCTGATCCTAGATGTATTATTTGCAGAACTAGAATCTCACCGTATATTTAATCAAAGATATTATATATTCGATCACTGACGATCGTTCAGCACGACATGCAAGTGTTTGGTACTTTAAAGTCTTAAGTTTCTTTGATTTCCTAGTCGGGTGGTTCTAATATATCACTTAAATATGTTGAATCACCATAGTATAAGTTGCCTGCTTTCTAACTTCATCCTTTCTAACTTCATCTTTTGTCAGCTTATCTATGTTATGCAGCCTTCATTACCTTACATCCTCCTTCAAAACTCCATTCAATTCAGTTCCGCCCATTGTTTTCGCCTTTAGGGCACACGCATTTTTACCTGCCGCTTTTCATGGAATTGCACTTACTTGTCCTATTGAAGGTTTCATGATAAAACGACATAATTCTGAACACATATGCGGATGTTTCAAACTCTGAACATCAAAAATTCATCAGTATCATGTTTAAATGTTGAATTCTATTAAGGCCGGTGCAAGGGGGCGTGGACGTTGGCTTGTCAAGTGTCGTGTGGCAGTCCCGTACTTCGCTTCAGTGTTGTTATTTTTTCTGGTCCTTCGGGATCATTGATACCAGCGCTAATAAATTTTGAAAATTGAGTACCGTTCAAGCCGGTGTTAATGAGTATTAGGGATGATGCACTTATTCATTATTCCTCATGTACAGACTCAATCAAGCCGAGTCTGCAATCTTATGTAATTTTGTTGTGATAAATGCTTCCGAGGGATCCTTTTGTTTTTACATTTTTATACTTCACAACAGCAATTGTCAGCTGTAAAATGTTTGCCCCGTACATCACATCAGAGTTGTTATATTTGTCTTGGCCTTTGTGATCATTGATAACAGACTATTAAAATTGAGAGAAATCGAGTCTGCAATTTTTAGTTGGGACGTAGTCCCAACTAGTGCACTTACAAACCCGAAATTTCCAACCATACAGGGTAACGCCCACTGCTGTGACGTTTCATCGGCCACTCTATTGCTATATTGTATTCTAACATAATCAAAGTAAGCTGAATTCATAGTGATCACCCGACCATGACCCGACGCGATAACCGCCGCGAGTGAAAAATAGTGCTCTGAATTTCTGAAAACTTCGATTTATTGCGAACAGAAGAGGAGACAAGAAATTTATTTATTTTTTGAAAATAATGTGCAATTGAGCTTGAATTACGGTATTAGAAACGTAGGGCGGATATAATTTGAAAGGTCAACATAATTCTATGAATGGGATAGTAAATTAATTGGGTCATAGTGCTTGACGGCTTGCAATATTTTTAACTTACTCATCCGCCTTATCATCACATTTTTTTGTATTATATTCCAAGAAATTTTTGAAAAAGACATTATTTATCGGATAAATTTTGTAAGTTTATAATTGCAAAAGTGGATATTGAAATCAGAATTAGCCAGAGATGTAGATAATCTATTTTGTCTCTGAATTAGCCGAATAATTAGGTTAAATGAATCCGACAACTTCCGGTAATATTTTTGACGCTACTTCACGAGGCATAATTATCAGCCTGTTAAGCTCATTAAAGGTAAGTTATAAAGCAAAATTATGCTATGGATTTG